>NC_142809.1:11089169-11279794 GCF_049724085.1 Artemia sp. Qi Xiang Cuo
GGTGGTGATTTCCGTTTCATGGCCCCTCAACCAGTAAGTGCAATGGGTCTGGGAGCCAGCATCTTTTGCTTTCGCACACTCTTCATGTTTACCTACCCCAATAATAATAATAACTGTTACTTTTGTTCTTTTTATGCTTTTATTATTGCAGTACGAGGAAACGATCATGGTGGCAATCAGAAAATGGCAAAGAAGAAGTCAGCATTCAACTTGACTTGGAAGCAGAATTCCACTTCACTCATTTAATTATGACTTTCAAGACCTTCCGCCCAGCAGCGATGTTTGTAGAAAGGTCTTATGATTTTGGTAATAGCTGGAAGGTAAGTCTGAGCTATTACACTCTCAGCCCCCTTTCCATCTCTCTTATCCTGCTTTCCTCCCTCTATTATACGTTCTTTCTTTAATAAACCAAGAAAGATATCCATCTGTTAGGGGAAATTGAAAGATAAACAAATCTATTCAAAATAGGAAAATTGAAAGATAAACACGTTTATTCATGAATGAATTTTATAAATTTCAATTCTGCGATTTTTCATTCCATTTCAGCTCCATTTTGTTTCACTTTCAGAAAACAAATTAAAAATAAAGGGGATAACGTACCTTGAAAGTTCTCGTCCATTATAAATTTTGTGTGGCCAGACTATTTAGAAGAGATTGGGTGGTCTCGCTATAACTTGTAGAGCTTGGATAAGAGATGCGAATTAATAATTGAAAACTTAAAGCCGACGCTGACTTTCCCGAAAATCTTAGAAAAACCTTTTAACTTATCGTACTCTTTGCCGGAGATCGAAATATTCAGTTTCAAGGAAACTTAGTCAGAGGAAAGAATGAATTTAGTTTTTCTTTTAAATAGAGCAGAATTTTCTTTTTGAAGTTCAGAAAAGGGCCGTCTCTAAAAATGTTCCAGCATACGTGTTAGGAAAACACTAAAAATCAGCTCAAAGGGAATATCATTTAAACAATTTAGCCACTTTCGGAGTTTTAGTAGTATTATAAGCTCACTGACAAATGGGACGTGAAATTCCTTTTGAAAGAAATGCCTGGAAATGTCTTTTTACCCAAATATTCACAGTCAAACCACAAATTTCTGACAGCACTGGATTATGGCTCGTCCCCTGGGAGATTTCGCTAATGCGCCCTTTATCTTTATGATGGATGGGCGACGCTGAAACTCGCAAAGGAAATGGAATCTTTCGAGGAGAGTTTAAAGAGGGGAGTTTTAAGTAGACTGGGATAGAGGAGGAACATACGTAGCTGTGTTGGCCTCAGGTGGCTTGTTGAGTTGTTGTTAGTAGTAGTAGTAGTAGTAGTAGTAGTATCACTATAAGCACTTTTGAATTATCAACACAGTGGATGTGATGAAATTCCACTGGAATTGACCTGGTGACCGCGATTTTTGGATCGACTTATGGCGAACAATGTCCACTGGACTTTAAGGTCAAACGGAGGGAAAAGGAAACGGCAAAATTTATAGGTTATGGGAGAACATGGAATCAAATAGGCAGGCAAAACTTTCCTAGATTTAGATTATGCAGATGCCTTGTGTATCTTAGATAGAATTTTAGCAAAATGAATGGATTTTGGACTTTTTGAGTATAACTAAAATACCTAAAAAAAACTTTGAATATAATTTTTCTCCACCAGAAAACCAAATCCTGCTGTATATCCTGCTTGGCCCTAAACCTGCTTGGCCCTTTAATATCGATGTTTTTTTTATTAAATCAATTAATTTTGTACTGCATATCGTAACCTAATTGTTTAAACGTAATCGACGATCGTACTATTTAGATAAAACATCTTATATAAAGACTAGCAAAATGAATGGATTTGGGGGGGGGGGATTATGAGTGCATGAATAGGTATAAAAATTAATTTTAAGAAGACTAAACTACTTAGACAATTAATAAATGAGGCTGAAGAGGTGAGGCTAGGTAACGAGAAATCCTATCAAGAAGAGCCTTACTTATTTTTTGAGCCTTACTTATTACTTTTTTTGAGCCTTACTTATTACTTTTACTTTTTTGAGCCATTACTTATTTTTAATAAGAAGAGCCTTACTTACTTATTTATTACAGTATTTTTGGAAAGATTGTGCATGCAATGGAGCTTATAAAATAGAACTGACAAAGCGCATTATCTTTATCACGGTTGAAAATAGTTTGGAAGAATAGGAAGATAATTTTGCAAACTAATATTAGAGAATTGAACGCTCTCAAAGGATGAACAGCTATTCTTTCTTAGACTATATCATTTAGCTATAATAGCTATATTATCAGCTTTACTATTTCTTGTTCTGTCTCTTCAACAAAAGTGCATGAACCTTGTTCAAGCCGCAGTGTGACAATGTGAAAAGGGCACCAGGAATTTACCAAATTGACAAGTTTATTTTAAAAAAAGAGTAAAAAAACGAAATTAGGGCGGCAGACAAATCCTTGGGGGAGGGGTCCCTCCCCCTCTGAATCTGCCCCTGCCCGAATTGGATGGGAAGAGGTCATAAGAAAGGATTTAAAGGAAATTGGGACTTCTTGGGACGGTGTAAAGATGGAAGCTTTTAATAGATTTGGATGGAGGAGGAGTGCACGCAGCTATGTTGAACTCAGGCGGTTTGGTGCTGCAATGAGTTTATAGTAGTAGTGATATTAGTAGTCTCTACATTCCAAGGTGGCTCTCTAGGACCTTTACAAGTAGGGACTTACGATATTTTTTTCTCTCGCTTGTGTTTGTGTTTTTCGAACAGGTGTCGTTTTTTTGGGGGAGGGGAGATTTGGGTAGCGAAAAACTAAGAAATTGGTGGTGCTTTCCCTATAGTCGCTTTTGGATCATGAAAAAGCCTTATAGGAGGGGTAAAGAGTGAAGCTTTGAATAGATTAAGGTGAAGGAGAAGGGTTCGCAGCTGCGTTGGCCTCAGGTGGCTTGGTACTGTGATGAGTTGTTTGTAGCACTTTAAGTAAACAACATACATAAAATTACAGAATAACATAAGTAAACAAAAAGAAAAATATTTGGTTAATTTATAACGGCTCAAAAGTTAATAAAATTTATTATGAAAATAAACGACGGATATTTCAAACCGATGTTCAGTGCCTTGAGCTACATTCAGCGTCTCAACTTATTAATTTAGCAGGGAGGAAAATAAGGATTAACTGTGACTTCGTGTTGATAAGCCTCGATATTTACTCTTCAGCAAAAGGACCATATACTAATTTCCGTGGGGCTGCCCACTTTCAAGAGTTAAGTGCACCAGATAACCTTCTTAATGCATAGTTTATTGCCACATATGGCCCGAAGTTTGCCATGCATGGCGTAAAGTGGCGTAGTATGTTGGAAATTTTGTATTAAAGTAGATTTGTTTTGTAAAGTGGTTGTTAATTTGGCCCTTGGAGGGGATATGGGGTACGGTCTTAAGAGTGATTAAAACTAGGGTAGGGTTTCCTTAGAGTTGGCCTGAATAATTATATGAGGCGTTCTCTACTGGTATAGATTAGAAGCTTAAATAATGTTGTAGAGAGGCGGAATACAAATAAGGTTATTTTTATTTGACTCACAACAACAATACAAAGATTTGGCAATATATAGGCCACTGGGACTATTCGTCCACAGCATAAAACGAAAACTTTTATCTTAGTAAAAAGTGGTAATTCAAAACTTCGCATTTTGCATTTTCAGTCTTAATATTTTATTCTACTAAAATCAATTTTTGACTTAATTGGTCAGCTTACTACAATTTGACACTCATTGTGTGTGGACCAAGCGGCATATTTGGACCAAGCGGCAGAAAGTCGTGGCTGCTTGCTAGTTTATAGTAACTATCTATGCATCGAGAGCGTCGGGCAGGAATTTAATTAGTTTGTGCAAGTAAACAAGGTAAATGTTCTTTAAAACCTTTTTGTCTTTTTTTAGCTCTTTTCAAAATATTTTTAGTATCTAACAGTAATTCTCCACAAATAAAAGAATCAGGTGACCGTGGTGGCCATTGGTTCTTTTTATCCAATCAACCCATTATCCTGAAAATTATTATCCTTCTGTCGTGTTGGCCAAAAATGATAAAGGGAGTCTACATTATAAGATATAAAATTAAATAAGGTATTACCTATGCCACACCCGGTACTTCTCACGACAAGATTTTTATGTTTATTGATTATAATTAGAGACTGAATATGGTATTTTTCTAAAAGGTATCATTGCGAAAGATTTTGCAAAATCCCATCTACACGATTCCAGATGGCAAAGTCCGGTTCTGTGAGCCTGGATACGTGTGAAACGTAGTGGCGAGATGTGATACGGAATTTGTCGCTACTCATCGTAATCATAGGAGTCACAAGGGGGAGAATGTCCGTCCTCGTTTGAAGCAATATGTCAGTTTAATTATGTATCAACAGTAGAAAATGAGGAATAGTCCCATTTAAATCCTGATAAAATAAAATAAAAAACTCATGGTTGCACATACCCCCTACCCTTTTTGAAAGTTTTTGTAGTGGTCCTCTTGCTCGTTGTGGCATAATCGCATGGCAACCGTGCCTGGCAAGAGGACCTAGGCGGTTATGTGAGAATCTAAATTTTGGAACTTGCGAATTTTAAGATGCGCCACTGTCGATATAATAAAATATTCGACGATGTAATTATCAAGGAAATATTAAGATGCGTTTCTTTTTGCCCGTTGACAAACAAAGAAAAAGAAGCAGTGTAAGGAAAAAGAAAGAAACAAACTGAAAAACATAAATAAAAAGCATTCAAAAATGGCTAAACCTAATTTCAAAGGCTTTTAATGTGTTTCTTTTTTTTCAAACGTGCTGCTTTGGCTAGGAGTGCATAAAGCTACATTCAGGGATCTTTAAATATCCCGAGATATTTTTTGTCTCAGTCTATGTCTCAGTAGTGGTGTTAAATCCGCCACAGGACTGTTTGAAATACAATCTTTCATTTTGGGCTTAATTTTTCTACTGTCCTAGTAGTGCACCTGACAATAGTGCATAAGATGATACCTGGTAGTCTCTAAGCTACATCAGGGCTTCAAATTTTGACATATAAAAATGGCTTTTTTGTATTGGCATTGAAAAAAGTTAAAAAACAACTAAGTTGAACACCTACATTTTGAAAATACGTTTTGCCCTCCCCACCCCCCTGCCTACATGTTTGCTAATTTGACGCCTTTGAGCTAAATGTAGGCTAGTGTAGCATTTTTTTCCTGTTCTTGGCTGGTGATTCGTATAGCAGTGGTTAATATGCCTCTGCAAGCCAAAGCAGTGATTAAAATGCCCAATAAGAATACTTTCCAATTTCCTGCTCGTTTTAGAAACATTTTAGATACTTCCTTTTTTTATTTTGTTGAAGTTTAAAAAAAAAATATTTACAACATTGTATCTATTAGGTTTTTGAAGAGGAGAGGGCTCGAATATTGAAATGACTAGTGTCAAAGAATTTATTTCTAATTTTATTTTAACTTTGTTTTTTTTTTCTTTGTTACACTGCTGCTTTTTCTATGATTGTACGGCTTCCTTCTCAGATACGTGCTTTATTTTTTGGCTTGTCAAAATATTCCTACACATATAAGCAATAAAGTTATTTGTAACATACCTATTATATACTCGAGGAGGGATGGGGTTAGAATACTGAAAGGGTTAAGGTCGAGGAAAAAATTTCTAACTATTTTTACTCCGAAAAATACCGTTATCGGACCTATGATTGTGCATCTTCCTTCCCAGGTTCATAATTTTGTCTCAGTTTGTTGAAATAATCCAACACCATTAAACAATAAATTTATTGGAACTTTGCCTATTTAGTGCATAAGGAGGAGGGGGCTATAAAGTAAGAAGAGTGCATAAAGAGGAGGGAGCAATCAATTCAAGGAGATTGCTTTTAATTTTATACTCTTATTCTAGCTATACCGCTAGTTTGCCTATGATTCTACCACCTCTTTCCCAGATACGTCATTTTGTTTGGCCACCTCCTTCCCAGATAAATCATTTAGTATGCCGAAATAGTTTCACATACGTAAACAATAAGATTATTAATTTGAACTTCAATGAATGGGAGGTAGAATACTGGAGTCGTTGATTTTGTCGCCTCTTTCCCAGATACGTCATTTTGTTTGGCCACCTCCTTCCCATATAAATCATTTTGTTTGCCGAAATAATTCCACATACATAAATAATAAGGTTACTAATTTGCACTTCAATGGAAGGGAGGTAGAATACTGGAGTAGTTGATTTTGCCGCCTCTTTACCAGATACGTCATTTTGTCTGGTCACCTCCTTCCCATATAAATCATTTTGTTTGCCGAAATAATTCCACATACATAAACAATAAGATTACTAATTTGCATTTCAATGGAAGGGAGGTAGAATACTAGAGTAGTTGATTTTGCCGCCTCTTTCCCAGATACGTCATTTTGTTTGGTCACCTCCTTCCCATTTAAATCATTTTGTTTGCCGAAATAATTCCACATACATAAACAATAGGATTACTAATTTGCACTTCAATGGATGGGAGGTAGAATACTGGAGTAATTGCTTTACCGCCTTTTTCCCAGATACGTCATTTTGTTTGGCCACCTCCTTCCCAGATATATCATTTTGTTTGCCGAAACAATTTCACATACGTAAACAACAAGATTACTAATTTGCACTTCAACGGAAGGGAGGTAGAATGCTGGAGTAATTGTTTTATCGCCTCTTTCCTAGATACGTCATTTTGCTTGGCCACCTCCTTCCCAGATAAATCATTTAGTATACCGAAATAATTCTACATACGTAAACAACAAGATTATTAATTTGCACTTCAATGAAAGGGAGGTAGAATTCTGGAGTAGTTGATTTTGCCGCCTCTTTCCCAGATACGTCATTTTGTTTGGTCACCTCTTTCCCATATAAATCATTTCGTTTGCCGAAATAATTCCACATACATAAACAATAAGATTACTAATTTGCACTTCAATGGAAGGAAGGCAGAATACTGGAGTGATTAAAGTAGAAGAATTTATATTTAACTTTACTTTAATTTCGTTTTTTCTTTTTTATACCGCAATTGTTACTATGATTGTTCGGCTTCCCAGATACGTTCTTTAGTTTTCGGCTTTTCGAAATACTCCCACGCATATAAACAATAAAGTTATTAATTACACCTACTTATGTACTTTAGAAGGAGGGAGGTTCTAGAATATTGAAAGGCTTCAAGCATAGGAAAATAATTTTGACTATGGTTTTATCTTAAATTACCGCTATTTTGCCTATGATTGTGCCACTTTCTTCCCAGATATGTCATTATTTCAGTTTGCTGAAACAAAAGATTGTTAGGAACTTTCTACTTTTTTGGTACCTAACGAGGAAGGAGGTTGGATATTGGAGTCGTTAAGGTTGAGGAGTTAGCTTTTAACTTTATTTTAAGTTTTTTCTTGTCCTGGGTTATAATGCTACTTTGTCTGTGGTTGTGAGACCCCCATCCCATCCCCCATCGTCATTTTGCTTGGGCTTGCCAAAATAATTTCACATGGGTAAATAGTAAGATTATTGGGGTAGTTACGCCTATTCGTCACTTAAAGAGGAGGGAGCTAGAATATTGGAGCTGTTAAAGTTGTTAATCCACTTTTGACTTTATTTTAACATGCTATTTTCTTTTTTTATGCCGCTACTGTTACTTTGAATGCACGGCCTCCCTCCCAGATATGCCCTTATGTTTTTGACTTATAGCAAAACTCCTACACATATAAGCCTATAAGCAATAAAGTTATTACCAACATTTTGCCTGTTATATACTCGAGTATGTGTAGGGGGTTAGAATGCTGAAAGGGTTACATTCTAGGAAAATACTTTCAACCATATTTTTCTCTATAAAAATACCACCACTTTGCCTATAATTGTGCCACTGTTTTGCCAGATAAATCCTTTTTTTTAGTTTGTTGAAGTAGTCCACTGTAGGTGAAATTATTCAAAATTTTGTAACTATTTCTTACTTAACGAGGACAGAGCTAGAATATTCGAATCGTCAAAGTCGGAGAGGTACTCTTCTATTAAACGGACTCTTTTATCTACGGTAATGCATGCACGTGTGATGAAAACAGGTTTACAATGCCTTCTGGGATATAGACAAAGGCAAGAACTGTATTTAAATTGTTTTTTTTGGGGTTTAGGAGGGAGATAGGTACCTAGGTTAGGTTAGGTTACGTATTTAATATATGGTATGCTTTGCCCACCCACCCCCCCCCCACCCCTAATGTGCAAATATATAGCCCAAATTTGTTTCTAAACTATTATATATTCCTCCTTTTTTATTTTATTTCATTAGTATTAACCAAACTTGCACTATATAAAAGCGTCCGTTTAATAGAAGAGTACCGTCGGAGAATTTACTTTTTCCTTCACTCCCATCAAGTTTTTTTTTCCTAGATATACCGCTACTTTGCCTATGATTGTGCTACCTCCTTCCCTGGAGTACCTAGAGGACCGTCAAGAAACTTAACAGATGTTGTCTGCGAATCTCGATATTCAGGAGTAGCGCCATCTACTGAGGGAGAGGTAAGATTTCATTTATTTTTAAAAGTTGATAACTTGTCAGCTATGACCGACGTTTGATTTTCTGACAATAGTGATGAAAAGTATTTTAAATACAATAGAATGTGCTGAAAATCTTAGACAACACTGCCTTTCTATTCATAGAATTTAACCAATGAAAATGTCTAGAGAAAAAAACGGGTATTATATTTCAACAAGGCAGTGGATAAAGACAAAACTTTAGATTATAAAAATCTTAATATTTCGCCTCCTGTCAAGGAGCCTTTACCAACGGGAAAAAATGAATGAAGCTAAGTCAAACACAACAGATAAAGAAAAAAATAAATAAAACTCACATCTTAATTACTTCCAATATCACTGAACCAATATCAATATCATTTCCAGTAGAGTGATAGTGGAAATAGCACGGATACGCAACACAGAGTGACAGGTTAGGTTGTTTCCGCTGCTACCCCTCTTTTTTTCTATATTTTAATTTGTTAAATTCTGTACAATAGAATGGAGTATAAAATATATTTAAGTGTTTCAGAATATATTAAATGTGTAAAAATTGCGTAAAAATTAAGTTAAATAAAGTGTAATCTAATATTTCAAAATAAATTGAATGTTCAGAGAAATACATATTAATGTGAAGAAAATAAAATAATTTCTAATTTTTATTTTAAAATGTTAAATCAGTAAAATAGAAGAAAAACTAAATAAAAATCATAGATTAAATAAAACTGAGAAGCAAGAAAGAAGAAGAAGAACATATGTTTGAAATTTACTCAAAACGCGACAAAATGTCAACAAAAGGACAAATTGCTCTAAGCGAACTACAAATGATTAACAAGTTTTTTAGGGGGAGACAGAATTGGGAAAAAAAAGAAGGTGTTTTTATCCATTATGAATAAATGAAATTCTATTTCTTGTTTTTAACGAGATTGTAAACGGAGTAGTAATAAATGGAGGAAAAAAAGGAAAAAGAAAAAAAAAATCATAATGAAATGCAATGCAATATACGCGACAACAAAAAGGAAGATCTTCTAGCGAATCAACTAAAACAAACAGGTGGGTATAGTCTAGTTTGGTGGGTAGAATCTGGTTCGGTGGGTATAGTCGGGTTTTATGGGCATACTTTAGTTTTGTGGGTCTAGTTTCGTTTGGTGGGTATTTTCTTCATCGGTGGGAATATTATACTTTTGTAGGGATAATCTTTTTCGGTGGGGAGAGTCTTCTAGGGAGGGCATAGGCTTGAGATTCATGTAGATTATTGTTGGGTTGGTATAGTCTGGTTTGGTTTGTATAGCCTTGTTTGGTGGGAATTGTCTAGTTTGGTGGTTATAGTTTGGTTTTGTTGGTTTTTTCTTGTTAGGTGGGTATAGTAGGTTTGGTGGGTATATTCTGGTTTGGTGGGTATAGTCTGGTTTAGTTGGTATAGTAGGTTTGGTGGGTATAGTCTGGTTTGGTGGGTATAGTCTGGTTTGGTGGGTAGGCTATAGTCTGGCTTGCTCACAACTTTACTCACACTTTACTCACACTTTACTCACAACATATGAATTACACATTAATTAGACATTACAAAACAGAAAAGCTTCACATTAAGAAAACAAAATAACACGTGAAAATCATGGCTCGCATGAAGCGAACTTTTAAATTTAATTTGTCCTTCTATAACAGTGGTAAGAGGATCTGTTGCTCTATATCTTGTGGTTACTGTGGAATTTCTGGCCCAAGGTGAAAGATTAAGCTCGTTTTTATATATTCTCATTCAAGGTTTCATTTTTCATATCATTTTTATCAGAAAGATGGTTGGGGTGAATCCTTTCCTCTTGCCCCCCCCCATCTTCAACCCCTCCTTGTGCTCATATATGTACTGATTCATATTCAACTATTTAAGTATATTTCATAGGTGATTTATTATTAAATATGATTCATTTTATATATTTTTATAGTATATTTTATTTAAAACACAAAAACCACATGAGAGAGAGAGAGAGAGAGAGAGAGAGAGAGAGAGAGAGAGAGAGAGAGAGAGAGAGAGAGAGAGAGAGAGAGAGAGAGAGAGAGAGAGAGAGAGAGAGAGAGAGAGAGAGAGAGAGAGAGAGAGAGAGAGAGAGAGAGAGAGAGAGAGAGAGAGAGAGAGAGAGAGAGAGAGAGAGAGAGAGAGAGAGAGAGAGAGAGAGAGAGAGAGAGAGAGAGAGAGAGAGAGAGAGAGAGAGAGAGAGAGAGAGAGAGAGAGAGAGAGAGAGAGAGAGAGAGAGAGAGAGAGAGAGAGAGAGAGAGAGAGAGAGAGAGAGAGAGAGAGAGAGAGAGAGAGAGAGAGAGAGAGAGAGAGAGAGAGAGAGAGAGAGAGAGAGAGAGAGAGAGAGAGAGAGAGAGAGAGAGAGAGAGAGAGAGAGAGAGAGAGAGAGAGAGAGAGAGAGAGAGAGAGAGAGAGAGAGAGGATAGAGAAAGATGGAGTGGAAAAGAGAGAGAGAGAGGGGGGCGGGGATAGAGAAAGATAGAGAGGGAAATAAAGAGAGAGAGAGAGAGAGAGAGGTACTGCGATAGAGAGAGCATGATAGAAATAGAAGGAAAGAAAAACGTGCAGAAAACACAAGATTATTCCTAAACTATTGAGTTGTTTGTATATTATTTTTAGGTAATCTTCAGAGTTTTACCTCCCAATCTTCAAATCCGGGATCCTTACGCACCAGAGGTGCAAGACTTGTTGAAAATCACCAATTTACGTGTCAACTTCACCAAGCTCCACACTCTTGGTGATGACTTGCTAGACAATCGCCTAGATATTAACCAGAAATACTACTACGCTGTTTATGAAATGGTTGTCCGTGGGTCATGTTCATGCTATGGTCATGCGTCAAGATGTCTCCCTTTAGATGGCTCTGATCTACAGGAAACTGATATGGTTCATGGAAGGTGCGAGTGTACGCATTTTACAACTGGTTTGAACTGTGAGAGGTGTGAAGATTTTTATAATGATTTACCATGGAGACCAGCCGTAGGAAGACAGTCAAATGCTTGCAAGCGTAAGAGAATGGCTCTTATTCTATTGAGAAGCTTGTTTTATTTGTTGAAGTGTATTAGCTAGTAGGCATACTGTATACCCTTAAGCCCTGTTCACACTTATGTTCAGCTTGACATCTATTTCTAACCATCATTAATTTGGTCCAATCCAGACTGCTTAAAAAAAAGAAAGTAAATTGTGATTGGTATATAATCATTATGCCTAGATATTGATGTCTGGCTAAGCACGCGCGTGAATGGGGCTTTACCTGATTATTACGTTCATTTGATAAGTGACTTCGTAGTAAAATTCGGCAGTAAATTTTGAATATTTTAGTATTTTTTTATTTTGGTACCAACCTAAAGGTGAAAGCCTCTACTTCGTTTTGTCTCTAAATCAGTGGCGGATTTAGGCCCCCCTAATGTAGTCTAAAGTAGTGTAATTTACTTAATTAACGCAAGTTACCGTTAATTAAACTTGCTCCTGACACAGGTTTATCGGATCAACCTATTTTGCGCCCCCCTCCCCTAAAAAAAATTCTGGATCCGCCCCTGCTCTAAATAACAAGGAAAAGAAAGGAAGAAAATGGCTCTTATTGTATTGAGAATAAGAGACTTAACTACTCAATTAAGCCTTTGACTTAAACAGGTGAATAGAACTGTCAATTTCCCTTCTAGTGAACATGCGAAATTATCCACAGGGAATATGGGACGAGTTTTCCAGGGAGGGGGATTTCAGGGGAATTTTCTTGCGAGTATTTTCAGCGGTGTTATTTTTCTGCAGGGGGGGATTTTCTGGGACGAACCGCCTAGACCCGTGTAAGGACAGTACTTGTAAACGCAAGATAATGACTATTATTCTATTGGGAAGCTTAATTTAGCCGTTGAAGTGTATCAGCTAGCTGCCGTACTTTGTACGCTTACCTGATTATTGCGCTCACTGAATAATTAGCCTCACACTGCAAATCTCAATAACCTTTCAAATATTTTGAGTATTTTCTGTTTTGATTTTAGTGTCAAGGTTGGGGTGAAAGCTTATTCTTAGTTTTGTCTCTAAACAGAAAACTTTATAGAACTTTATACACACTGATTGACAGCAAATGTAAATAAATATAATAAGCAAATGTGAAATTCCTGTTAGTTCTGACGAAGATTAGATGGTTTTTAAGGTTCAAAGTCCAATTGGTTTAATTGATAAAAACAAGAATATATATATACTTAAAATCTATTGTTTAATGACAAAACTCGCGCCGAGATAAAAGATTCTTCACTAACATGCAATACCACTGCTGTTTCTCTTTTCGAAAATGCACCATAACTCAGTGAACTTTAATAATATAAAATAAAAATATATAAAATAAAATAATATAAAAATATATAAATATATAATATAAAATAAAAAATATATAAATAATATATAGAATTTTTTAATATATAAAATTCAGTTAACTTTAATAATGGTGTTTCTCCTCTCCTCGGGCTTGCAGCCACCTATTTAAACTAAAAAAAAAAAATTAAATTAAAAAATATTAAATCTTAAAACTATCTACCTTAGATTATTTTTAAATTTTTATCTTGAAGTAAGTTTGTTTACCGGTCAGTTGTCATCAAGATTGTATTTGAATAGAGAAATTGCAATTTATATCTCTTGTAATTTCAATATTGTAGATGGGGTTTAGGTTGCGCAAAGACACAAAACCTTATAAACTACTAGTGCAGTTATGAACCGTTTCAAAGACCAAATTGGGCTTTGAAAAATGTTGAACCATTCCCGCCACGAAATGTTTGTCCGATTCATAAAAATGTAACAAAAATGCATATAAACAAATTTGTAATGTATTTTTTTAAATTATTTTTGTCCCCCCTCCCCCGAAAAAATATGGCCAATGTGACTTTTCACAGGCCAATTAAAAAAAAAAAAGTCTTACCCAAAAAATAGAAATGAATTAAAAGAAGACTCGTTGCTAGTTTTGATTTTAATGTTGGGCCTGGTACAAAAATTTCTCATTTTTTACCATTTACTATTCTTTAGCTAGTTTACCATTTACCATTCTTTATCAAAAATCTTAGTCTGAAAAAAAATAATACAACCCAAACATTTCCTTTGGCTTGGCTGACTCAAAATAGATAACCTTATAGTCTAATCTTCTATAACCTTCCAATTTTCTATATAATCTGACTGTTGATCAGAATAGAGGAGAGGGAGGGGTATCTTTAGCATCCTCTACTTTCCAAAATTATTGGCCTTTGACCAAATTGGCCTTTTAATTACCATGTTGGCCTTTGAAAAACGTTGAACCATTCCCGCCACGAAATGTTTGTCCGATTCGTAAAAATGTATCCATAATGCATATAAAATTTTTTTTAATGTATTTGTTTAAATTATTTTCCCCCCGCCCCCCAAAAAATCTGGCCAATTTGACTTTTCAAGGGCCAATTTAAAAAAAATAAGTCTTACCCATAAAATAGATATGAATTAAAAGAAGATTCGTTGATAGTTTTGATTTTAATGTTGGGTCTGGTACAAAAATTTCTCAGGATGTCTTTGATATGCTTTAGCATTGCTTTATGCTTATGCTTTATGCTTTAGCATTCTTTATGATTCCTCTTGCATGCTTTAGCATAGATCTTATTCGTATTTTAGAATGAACGACATATTCAAACAATTTTGAAAAAAAATGCTAGTGACACAAATTTTGTTTTGTTATTTTTAGTAAAAAACCCTTAATTACTGTTATTTAATTGTTATTTATTAATAATTGTTTTATGGAGAATCTTTGTGATTCTACCTAAAGAGATCCTGTGTTTCTCCCCCTTCGTTGGGTACTCTTGTTGCTTTCATATTTAATAACACCCCTGGTAATTATATTTTTAAAATTTAAACTTGCCCTTAACTTTGCTTAAGCTGGTCAGGGGTAAATACACCTAGAGACCCCTTTAGAAGTTTTGCGGAAAACACGGTAGGTCTAACCTCAACCTCCTTCCCATTTACCTCCCCCTTTCTCTCTCCCTCTTTTTCTATCGCTCTCTCGTTTTTTTATCTTAATAGTAACTTCCTTAATCCTTAATAGTAACTCTGCCCTTTTTTTTTTCTTAAGTAAGCACATAAACAAGATTATTCCCTTTGAGGCAAGCAGGGGCATAGGCGGGCATATACTAAAAAGTGCAAAAAAGGTTAATTATATGAGAAATAGCAGAAAAAGTAAGAGAAATTGAAAAATGTTGTGTTGATTTGGGGATGGTTATTATCCCCAAATTTGGTTACTGTATTCAAATTTAGTTATTTTTCAAATTTGGTTATTATATTTTCACCTTGTCTTCTCAAGGAAGTGGTTCTATACCAGTAATTTTCCTTCCCGTAGAGTCCTTTCCTCTTGTTGACCTGACATGTATCTGAGTACGATATTTGAAATTCTCTGTAGTATAAAAAATACTACAGTCTCCTGCATCTTCCTCCTGTCTCCTGCATCTTCCTCACTGCACTTTTCTCATTTTTTTTCTTGTAGTATCTTTTTTTTTTCGTGCGGAATGTTCCCTCTGTCTCTCTCTCGTTTTTTTCTTTCTCTCTGCCTCCCATATCCTGCATCTTCTTCAGTACACTTTTCTTTTTTTTTTCCTTGCGGTATCCTTTGTTTTTCTTTGTGGATAATTTTCTCTCTCTCTTTCTCTGCCGCGAGATCTTTAAAAGACTATTGGTTTAATAAAAATAATCGTATGCAAGAGCCTTGGTGCATTAAGGAAGCATTATTTAATTTACTCTTATTTTCTTATATTCTCTTATACTCTTATTTTTTATATTCTCTTATACTCTTATTCTCTTATACTCTTTTTATTCTCTTACTATATTTATACTCTTTTCTTATTCTCTTACTATTTTTATATTCTCTTATACTCTTATTCTTATACTCTTATTTTCATATTATCCAACCAGATGAGTTTCATTGTTTTTGCCTTTACTAAAACTGCTTTCGAATATTTATTATAAAGCAAGGTATCTTATCCGGGAAACAGTTTTTTGGCAACTTCTAAACTTCCGTTGTCGCATCGTTGAAAGCTTGTGAGTTCTCTCTTATCATGGAAATCTACTATCTTGGATTGATATTTCTTTCTTTCTTAGATTCATTTTTGCGCTGTTCATTAGAATCTGGAGGTATCAGGCATCTAGAAAATCTTTTAGCTTGTCTTTAATGCTTTTTTTATGTTTTTTTTCATGCTTTTTTTAATGCTTTTTTAATGTGTTTTTTTTTTAACATAATGAAGACTGACTTGATTAAATGTTTTGATGATTTAGACAAGCAGAAGGTAAATAATTCTGAACATTTCAAATTACAAGATTAAGGTCTGTGAGACACAACATGACAAGGATATCAAGGCGGGGAAATTTATTGGCCGCAAAATCAGAGGGAAAATTAATCATTAAAAGCCGGCCGCTTGTTTCGTTTGGGACTGCCACATATCCCCCTTACTCTTTTTGGGGGCTGTTAAGGCCTTTTGAACTTGCTTGGCCTTATTTTAATTCAGGCTTCCTATAATTGTTTTTTCCAATGAAATGTCTTTTGATTCTATAATTTATAGCTATTTTCATGGCTCCGAGATTGTCATAAAAATGATTCCAAGCGATTCTTATGGAGACAGTGGGCCTTTGGGGCCTGAGCCTGGACTGAGTTTGGTGAATCCGCTAATAGCATAAATGGAGTTTTCTTTATTAATTTAGCTTGGGTATGGGGGGGGGGGGGATATTCATATTTTACAACAGGGTTAGTGGTCCAATGTTGATCTGAAAAAAAAAATGGTTTTGTAGGTTTTTAAGCTCACGGAACTTATTTTCTAGGTTGCAACTGCAACAGTCATGCAACATCTTGTCATTTTGATCCTGTTGTTTTTGAGGCAACTGGTCAAACAAGTGGAGGTGTTTGTGATGGATGTCAACATAACACAATGGGCAGGCAGTGTGAGCAGTGCAAACCGTACTTCTACCAACAACCCGGAATGGATATCCAAGATCCGTCTATTTGTGCTGGTAAAATTTTTGAATTTCATTTTAACTTTTCTTTCAACCTATTAGAGATTGTTCCTTTCGAGTTTTGCCAGAAGCTTTCATCAAAAAATCGTAAATTAGGTAAATTATAGAGAAAATTAGAAACTATAGTATAAGTTGTTTTTTTTTTGGGGGGGGGGCTTGCATCTGTTTCACTGATAAGTCTTATACGCTAGACTCCAATCTTCAGTCAAGCTATATCAGGAATTCCAGAACAAGTTAAATTTTCCTATGGGCGATAAATACGATAAGGAAAACATTGAAATGTAGAGTTATTAAGAGTTATTAAGACAGTTATTAGTTATTAAGAGTAGAGTTATGTAGAGTTATTAAATAAGGCTCTACATTGAACATAGAGTTATATTTCATGTAGATAGCAACTACAATTAAGAAATCAAAATTCCTTGTATTAATATAAGGTCTTTGGCAGTAAGAGTTCTAACTATGTAAAATAAGGTATCAGGATTGGTTGGGTCGGGGGAGGAGTGTGGCTGCTGTGTTGGCCTCAGGTGGCTTGGTGCTCTTATGTGATGTTAGTAGTAGTAGTGCAAGGTCTTTGAAAGGTAGCCCCCTTAAGGCAAATAAAATCTAAAGAATAAATGCAAGAAGGTAGGAAGGATTGAAATTAAATATCATCAACTCTACCTTCTGGGTAGGGTGTTGGAACGGGCTTCAATGCAATACTTTGTTTTTATCTTATATTCTCGTCATTCATTCAGCTTCCTTTTTCTTGAAGCGTGATAACGTTAAAAAAGATAATTAACGTTTCTCAAACTAGTTTTTTTATATCATTTTGCATTGCCGTCATTGCTTAATCTTTGTTTAGAATTCGTAATAACGTAAAAACAGAGAAATAACATTCTTCAGTGTAATTTTTTTTTGTTAGCACACGATTCCATCATTACTTAATCTTCCTTTTCCAAAAAAAAGTCAGAGAAATAATGTAAAAAGTTATTTTTCTTCGTTCCATACCCGTAAATTAAAAATTATGTTTAGCTAATTGCAAAAGACGCTAAATATAGAAATTTCCTTTCAAGTGAGCCCTTAAACAGCTCTCTATGATATTTCAGTGCCCCGCCATCAATGGAGGAAAATAAGGAAAGAAAAGAGGAAATACCAGGACTACTCACGCAAAAAAGTTACTTTTTTTGGTATTCAAGCCGTGGGTCTCTTAAGTTTCATGTATAGGGTTTTCAGCCGTGGTGATTCACTGGTATACTTTTTGTTTCAATAAAACTTCATTTTTTTAGGGATTTCGGGTTATTCATCGAAACTCCCATAAAATAGTTTTTGAAATTATATTTTACTATTAAAACTAATCAAGATAATAGTTACCATTCTTGAATCTATGATAATTCAGTGCCCCGCCATCAATGGAGGAAAATAAGGAAAGAAAAGAGGAAATACCAGGACTACTCACGCAAAAAAGTTACTTTTCTTGTTGTTCAAGCCGGGGGACTCTTAAGTTTCCTGTATAGGGTTTTCAGCCGTGGTGATTCAATGGTATCCTTTTTTGTTTCAATAAGACGTCATTTTTTTAGGGATTTCGGGTTATTCATCGAAACTCCCATAAAAGAGTTTTTGAAATTACATTTTACTATTAAAACTAATCAAGATAATAGTTACCATTCTTGAATCTATGATAATTCAGTGCCCCGCCATCAATGGAGGAAAATAAGGAAAGAAAAGATGAAATACCAGGACTACTCACGCAAACAAGTTACTTTTCTTGTTGTTCAAGCCGGAGGACTCTTAAGTTTCCTGTATAGGGTTTTCAGCCGTGGTGATTCAATGGTATACTTTTTGTTTCAATAAAACGCCATTTTTTTTAGGGATTTCGGGGTATTCATCGAAACTCCCATAAAAGAGTTTTTGAAATTACATTTTACTATTAAAACTAATCAAGATAATAGTTACCATTCTTGAATCTATGATAATTCAGTGCCCCGCCATCAATGGAGGAAAATAAGGAAAGAAAAGAGGAAATACCAGGACTACTCACGCAAAAAAGTTACTTTTCTTGTTATTCAAGCCGGGGGACTCTTAAGTTTCCTGTATAGGGTTTTCAGCCGTGGTGATTCAATGGTATACTTTTTGTTTCAATAAGACGTCATTTTTTTTAGGGATTTCAGGTTATTCCTCGAAACTCCCATAAAAGAGTTTTTGAAATTATATTTTACTATTAAAACTAATCAAGATAATAGTTACCATTCTTGAATCTATGATAATTCAGTGCCCCGCCATCAATGGAGGAAAATAAGGAAAGAAAAGATGAAATACCAGGACTACTCACGCAAAAAAGTTACTTTTCTTGTTGTTCAAGCCGGGGGACTCTTAAGTTTCCTGTATAGGGTTTTCAGCCGTGGTGATTCAATGGTATACATTTGTTTCAATAAGACGTCATTTTTTTAGGGATTTCGGGTTATTCATCGAAACTCCCATAAAAGAGTTTTTGAAATTACATTTTACTATTAAAACTAATCAAGATAATAGTTACCATTCTTGAATCTATGATAATTCAGTGCCCCGCCATCAATGGAGGAAAATAAGGAAAGAAAAGAGGAAATACCAGGACTACTCACGCAAAAAAGTTACTTTTCTTGTTGTTCAAGCCGGGGGACTCTTAAGTTTCCTGTATAGGGTTTTCAGACGTGGTGATTCAATGGTATACTTTTTTGTTTCAATAAGACGTCATTTTTTTAGGGATTTCGGGTTATTCATCGAAACTCCCATAAAAGAGTTTTTGAAATTACATTTTACTATTAAAACTAATCAAGATAATAGTTACCATTCTTGAATCTATGATAATTCAGTGCCCCGCCATCAATGGAGGAAAATAAGGAAAGAAAAGAGGAAATACCAGGACTACTCACGCAAAAAAGTTACTTTTCTTGTTGTTCAAGCCGGGGGACTCTTAAGTTTCCTGTATAGGGTTTTCAGCCGTGGTGATTCAATGGTATACTTTTTTGTTTCAATAAGACGTCATTTTTTTAGGGATTTCGGGTTATTCATCGAAACTCCCATAAAAGAGTTTTTGTAATTACATTTTACTATTAAAACTAATCACGATAATAGTTACCATTCTTGAATCTATGATAATTCAGTGCCCCGCCATCAATGGAGGAAAATAAGGAAAGAAAAGAGGAAATACCAGGACTACTCACGCAAAAAAGTTACTTTTCTTGTTGTTCAAGCCGGGGGACTCTTAAGTTTCCTGTATAGGGTTTTCAGCCGTGGTGATTCAATGGTATCCTTTTTTGTTTCAATAAAACGTCATTTTTTTAGGGATTTCAGGTTATTCATCGAAACTCCCATAAAAGAGTTTTTGAAATTACATTTTACTATTAAAACTAATCAAGATAATACTTACCATTCTTGAATCTATGATAATTCAGTGCCCCGCCATCAATGGAGGAAAATAAGGAAAGAAAAGATGAAATACCAGGACTACTCACGCAAAAAAGTTACTTTTCTTGTTATTCTAGACGGGGGACTCTTAAGTTTCCTGTATAGGGTTTTCAGCCGTGGTGATTCAATGGTATACATTTGTTTCAATAAAACTTCATTTTTTTAGGGATTTCGGGTTATTCATCGAAACTCCCATAAAAGAGTTTTTGAAATTACATTTTACTATTAAAACTAATCAAGATAATAGTTACCATTCTTGAATCTATGATAATTCAGTGCCCCGCCATCAATGGAGGAAAATAAGGAAAGAAAAGAGGAAATACCAGGACTACTCACGCAAAAAAGTTACTTTTCTTGTTGTTCAAGCCGGGGGACTCTTAAGTTTCCTGTATAGGGTTTTCAGCCGTGGTGATTCAATGGTATCCTTTTTTGTTTCAATAAAACGTCATTTTTTTTAGGGATTTCGGGTTATTCATCGAAACTCCCATAAAAGAGTTTTTGAAATTACATTTTACTATTAAAACTAATCAAGATAATAGTTACCATTCTTGAATCTATGATAATTCAGTGCCCCGCCATCAATGGAGGGAAATAAGGAAAGAAAAGAGGAAATACCAGGACTACTCACGCAAAAAAGTTACTTTTCTTGTTGTTCAAGCCGGGGGACTCTTAAGTTTCCTGTATAGGGTTTTCAGCCGTGGTGATTCAATGGTATACATTTGTTTCAATAAAACGTCATTTTTTTAGGGATTTCTGGTTATTCATCGAAACTCCCATAAAAGAGTTTTTGAAATTACATTTTACTATTAAAACTAATCAAGATAATAGTTACCATTCTTGAATCTATGATAATTCAGTGCCCCGCCATCAATGGAGGAAAATAAGGAAAGAAAAGATGAAATACCAGGACTACTCACGCAAAAAAGTTACTTTTCTTGTTGTTCAAGCCGGGGGACTCTTAAGTTTCCTGTATAGGGTTTTCAGCCGTGGTGATTCAATGGTATACTTTTTTGTTTCAATAAAACGTCATTTTTTTAGGGATTTCGGGTTATTCATCGAAACTCCCATAAAAGAGTTTTTGAAATTACATTTTACTATTAAAACTAATCAAGATAATAGTTACCATTCTTGAATCTATGATAATTCAGTGCCCCGCCATCAATGGAGGAAAATAAGGAAAGAAAAGAGGAAATACCAGGACTACTCACGCAAAAAAGTTACTTTTCTTGTTGTTCAAGCCGGGGGACTCTTAAGTTTCCTGTATAGGGTTTTCAGCCGTGGTGATTCAATGGTATACTTTTTTGTTTCAATAAAACGTCATTTTCTTAGGGATTTCGGGTTATTCATCGAAACTCCCATAAAAGAGTTTTTGAAATTACATTTTACTATTAAAACTAATCAAGATAATAGTTACCATTATTGAATCTATGATAATTCAGTGCCCCGCCATCAATGGAGGAAAATAAGGAAAGAAAAGAGGAAATACCAGGACTACTCACGCAAAAAAGTTACTTTTCTTGTTATTCAAGCCGGGGGACTCTTAAGTTTCCTGTATAGGGTTTTCAGCCGTGGTGATTCAATGGTATACTTTTTTGTTTCAATAAAACGCCATTTTTTTTAGGGATTTCAGGTTATTCATCGAAACTCCCATAAAATTGTTTTCGAAATAACATTTTGCTGTTAAAACTAATCAAGATAATAGTTACCATTCTTGAATCTATGATAATTCAGTGCCCCGCCATCAATGGAGGAAAATAAGGAAAGAAAAGAAGAAATACCAGGACTACTCACGCAAAAAAGTTACTTTTCTTGTTGTTCAAGCCGGGGGACTCTTAAGTTTCCTGTATAGGGTTTTCAGACGTGGTGATTCAATGGTATACTTTTTTGTTTCAATAAAACGTCATTTTTTTAGGGATTTCGGGGTATTCATCGAAACTCCCATAAAATTGTTTTCGAAATAACATTTTGCTGTTAAAACTAATCAAGACAATAGTTACCATTCTTGAATCTATGATAATTCAGTGCCCCGCCATCAATGGAGGAAAATAAGGAAAGAAAAGAGGAAATACCAGGACTACTCACGCAAAAAAGTTACTTTTTTTGTTATTCTAGCCGGGGGTCTCTTAAGTGTCCTGTATAGGGTTTTCAGCCGTGGTGATTCAATGGTATACTTTTTGTTTCAATAAGAAGTCATTTTTTTTAGTGATTTCAGGTTATTCATCTAAACTCCCATAAAATTGTTTTCGAAATAACATTATGCTGTTAAAACTAATCATGATAATAGTTAACATTCTTGATTATATTATAATTCAGTGCCCCGCCATCAATGGAGGAAAATAAGGAAAGAAAAGAGGAAATACCAGGACTACTCACGCAAAAAAGTTACTTTTCTTGTTGTTCTAGCCGGGGGACTCTTAAGTTTCCTGTATAGGGTTTTCAGACGTGGTGATTCAATGGTATACTTTTTTGTTTCAATAAAACGTCATTTTTTTAGGGATTTCGGGTTATTCATCGAAACTCCCATAAAAGAGTTTTTGAAATTACATTTTACTATTAAAAATAATCAAGATAATAGTTACCATTCTTGAATCTATGATAATTCAGTGCCCCGCCATCAATGGAGGAAAATAAGGAAAGAAAAGAGGAAATACCAGGACTACTCACGCAAAAAAGTTACTTTTCTTGTTGTTCAAGCCGGGGGACTCTTAAGTTTCCTGTATAGGGTTTTCAGACGTGGTGATTCAATGGTATACTTTTTTGTTTCAATAAAACGTCATTTTTTTTAGGGATTTCAGGTTATTCATCGAAACTCCCATAAAATTGTTTTCGAAATAACATTTTGCTGTTAAAACTAATCAAGATAATAGTTACCATTCTTGAATCTATGATTATTCAGTGCCCCGCCATCAATGGAGGAAAATAAGGAAAGAAAAGAGGAAATACCAGGACTACTCACGCAAAACAGTTACTGGTCTTGTTATTCAAGCCGGAGGACTCTTAAGTGTCCTGTATTGGGTTTTCAGCAGTGGTGATTCAATGGTATACTTTTTGTTTCAATAAGACGTCATTTTTTTTAGGGAGTTCAGGTTATTCATCGAAACTCCCATAAAATTGTTTTCGAAATAACATTTTGCTGTTAAAACTAATCAAGATAATAGTTACCATTCTTGAATCTATGATAATTCAGTGCCCCGCCATCAATGGAGGAAAATAAGGAAAGAAAAGAGGAAATACCAGGACTACTCACGCAAAAAAGTTACTTTTCTTGTTGTTCAAGCCGGGGGACTCTTAAGTTTCCTGTATAGGGTTTTCAGCCGTGGTGATTCAATGGTATACTTTTTGTTTCAATAAGACGTCATTTTTTTTAGGGATTTCAGGTTATTCATCGAAACTCCCATAAAATTGTTTTCGAAATAACATTTTGCTGTTAAAACTAATCAAGATAATAGTTACCATTCTTGAATCTATGATAATTCAGTGCCCCGCCATCAATGGAGGAAAATAAGGAAAGAAAAGAGGAAATACCAGGACTACTCACGCAAAAAAGTTACTTTTCTTGTTGTTCAAGCCGGGGGACTCTTAAGTTTCCTGTATAGGGTTTTCAGACGTGGTGATTCAATGGTATACTTTTTTGTTTCAATAAAACGTCATTTCTTTTAGGGATTTCGGGTTATTCATCGAAACTCCCATAAAATTGTTTTCGAAATAACATTTTGCTGTTAAAACTAATCAAGATAATAGTTACCATTCTTGAATCTATGATAATTCAGTGCCCCGCCATCAATGGAGGAAAATAAGGAAAGAAAAGAGGAAATACCAGGACTACTCACGCAAAAAAGTTACTTTTCTTGTTATTCAAGCCGGGGGACTCTTAAGTTTCCTGTATAGGGTTTTCAGCCGTGGTGATTCAATGGTATACTTTTTTGTTTCAATAAAACGTCATTTTTTTTAGGGATTTCGGGTTATTCATCGAAACTCCCATAAAATTGTTTTCGAAATAACATTTTGCTGTTAAAACTAATCAAGATAATAGTTACCATTCTTGAATCTATGATAATTCAGTGCCCCGCCATCAATGGAGGAAAATAAGGAAAGAAAAGAGGAAATACCAGGACTACTCACGCAAAAAAGTTACTTTTCTTGTTGTTCAAGCCGGGGGACTCATAAGTTTCCTGTATAGGGTTTTCAGCCGTGGTGATTCAATGGTATACTTTTTTGTTTCAATAAAACGCCATTTTTTTAGGGATTTCAGGTTATTCATCGAAACTCCCATAAAATTGTTTTCTAAATAACATTTTGCTGTTAAAACTAATCAAGATAATAGTTACCATTCTTGAATCTATGATAATTCAGTGCCCCGCCATCAATGGAGGAAAATAAGGAAAGAAAAGAAGAAATACCAGGACTACTCACGCAAAAAAGTTACTTTTCTTGTTGTTCTAGCCGGGGGACTCTTAAGTTTCCTGTATAGGGTTTTCAGACGTGGTGATTCAATGGTATACTTTTTTGTATCAATAAAACGCCATTTTTTTAGGGATTTCAGGTTATTAATCGAAACTCCCATAAAATTGTTTTCGAAATAACATTTTGCTGTTAAAACTAATCAAGATAATAGTTACCATTCTTGAATCTATGATAATTCAGTGCCCCGCCATCAATGGAGGAAAATAAGGAAAGAAAAGAGGAAATACCAGGACTACTCACGCAAAAAAGTTACTTTTCTTGTTGTTCAAGCCGGGGGACTCTTAAGTTTCCTGTAGAGGGTTTTCAGCCGTGGTGATTCAATGGTATACTTTTTTGTTTCAATAAAACGCCATTTTTTTTAGGGATTTCAGGTTATTCATCGAAACTCCCATAAAATTGTTTTCGAAATAACATTTTGCTGTTAAAACTAATCAAGATAATAGTTACCATTCTTGAATCTATGATAATTCAGTGCCCCGCCATCAATGGAGGAAAATAAGGAAAGAAAGGAGGAAATACCAGGACTACTCACGCAAAAAAGTTACTTTTCTTGTTGTTCAAGCCGGGGGACTCTTAAGTTTCCTGTATAGGGTTTTCAGCCGTGGTGATTCAATGGTATACTTTTTGTTTCAATAAGACGTCATTTTTTTAGGGATTTCGGGTTATTCATCGAAAGTCCCATAAAAGAGTTTTTGAAATTACATTTTACTATTAAAACTAATCAAGATAATAGTTACCATTCTTGAATCTATGATAATTCAGTGCCCCGCCATCAATGGAGGAAAATAAGGAAAGAAAAGATGAAATACCAGGACTACTCACGCAAAAAAGTTACTTTTCTTGTTGTTCTAGCCGGGGGACTCTTAAGTTTCCTGTATAGGGTTTTCAGCCGTGGTGATTCAATGGTATACTTTTTGTTTCAATAAGACGTCATTTTTTTAGGGATTTCGGGTTATTCATCGAAACTCCCATAAAAGAGTTTTTGAAATTACATTTTACTATTAAAACTAATCAAGATAATAGTTACCATTCTTGAATCTATGATAATTCAGTGCCCCGCCATCAATGGAGGAAAATAAGGAAAGAAAAGAGGAAATACCAGGACTACTCCCGCAAAAAAGTTACTTTTCTTGTTGTTCTAGCCGGGGGACTCTTAAGTTTCCTGTATAGGGTTTTCAGCCGTGGTGATTCAATGGTATACTTTTTTGTTTCAATAAAACGCCATTTTTTTTAGGGATTTCAGGTTATTCATCGAAACTCCCATAAAATTGTTTTCTAAATAACATTTTGCTGTTAAAACTAATCAAGATAATAGTTACCATTCTTGAATCTATGATAATTCAGTGCCCCGCCATCAATGGAGGAAAATAAGGAAAGAAAAGAGGAAATACCAGGACTACTCACGCAAAAAAGTTACTTTTCTTGTTGTTCAAGCCGGGGGACTCTTAAGTTTCCTGTATAGGGTTTTCAGCCGTGGTGATTCAATGGTATACTTTTTGTTTCAATAAAACGTCATTTTTTTTAGGGATTTCAGGTTATTCATCGAAACTCCCATAAAATTGTTTTCGAAATAACATTTTGCTGTTAAAACTAATCAAGATAATAGTTACCATTCTTGAATCTATGATAATTCAGTGCCCCGCCATCAATGGAGGAAAATAAGGAAAGAAAAGATGAAATACCAGGACTACTCACGCA
The DNA here is from genome assembly GCF_049724085.1 of Artemia sp. Qi Xiang Cuo. Taxonomy (NCBI): domain Eukaryota; kingdom Metazoa; phylum Arthropoda; class Branchiopoda; order Anostraca; family Artemiidae; genus Artemia; species Artemia sp. Qi Xiang Cuo. Next base: position 11,115,273 of record NC_142809.1, read on the forward strand.
AAAAAGTTACTTTTCTTGTTGTTCAAGCCGGGGGACTCTTAAGTTTCCTGTATAGGGTTTTCAGCCGTGGTGATTCAATGGTATACTTTTTTGTTTCAATAAAACGCCATTTTTTTTAGGGATTTCAGGTTATTCATCGAAACTCCCATAAAATTGTTTTCGAAATAACATTTTGCTGTTAAAACTAATCAAGATAATAGTTACCATTCTTGAATCTATGATAATTCAGTGCCCCGCCATCAATGGAGGAAAATAAGGAAAGAAAAGAGGAAATACCAGGACTACTCACGCAAAAAAGTTACTTTTTTTGGTATTCTAGCCGGGGGACTCTTAAGTTTCCTGTATAGGGTTTTCAGCCGTGGTGATTCAATGGTATACTTTTTGTTTCAATAAGACGTCATTTTTTTTAGGGATTTCAGGTTATTAATCGAAACTCCCATAAAATTTTTTTATAAATAACATTTTGATATTAAAACTAATCAAGATAATAGTTAAAATTCTTGAATCTATGATAATTCAGTGCCCCGCCATCAATGGAGGAAAATAAGGAAAGAAAAGAGGAAATACCAGGACTACTCACGCACAAAAGTTACTTTTTTTGTTGTTCAAGCCGGGGGACTCTTAAGTTTCCTGTATAGGGTTTTCAGCCGTGGTGATTCAATGGTATACTTTTTGTTTCAATAAGACGTCATTTTTTTAGGGATTTCGGGTTATTCATCGAAACTCCCATAAAAGAGTTTTCGAAATTACATTTTACTGTTAAAACTAATCAAGACAATAGTTACCATTCTTGAATCTGCTACAAGTGGCAGCTTTTATTCACAAGCCAATTTTACTAAAACGCGTGTTGCTACATTTCTCCAGGAACAAAAATTTCCCTAACAAACCCCGTCTCTTTTTGAAAAGTTCAAATAATTAAGACTAAAAAATGATTTTTGACATTTCAGATCCTCTCCCCTTAGAGTACTTTTTTCAGATGCAGTAAAAAAGTTTATGTTTCCATTTTAGCATGCAATTGCGACATGAGAGGTTCTCTTGACGAAGGTATTTGCGACTCCTATACAGATGTACGAAACGGGCTCGACGCTGGTCAATGCCACTGTAAAAGGCACGTTGAGGGAAGACAGTGTGATCGATGTAAGAATGGTTTCTGGAACTTTATTTCTGAAAATCCTGATGGATGCCAAGGTAAAGTTCAAAGATTCTAAAACGTAAATAACCATATGACATGGTCTATTTCACAGGTAAGAAAGAAGCAGTGTACTGCTATGGATCCAGGGGGAAAGGAAGTTAGGGTCTTTCCATGGATCCATCGAAGAAGCTCAAGTAGGGAAAACGAAAGAGTGGAGCTAAAGAATTGATTGTTCAATGCTCATTTTATTTGCTAGTTGTTAAACAACCTGTTGCTTTTCATGTTACATTTATACAACTCATGTTACTGTCACAACTGTTGTTGTTACGTTGTCAAATTAAAATTACAAATCTTTTCTTTCAAATTTTCTACAAAATCCTTTCCAGATATACCAATAGTAAATCGCTAATTACAATTGCATATACAAAATACTTTCCAGATATAGCAATAGTAAATCGCCAATTACAATTGCATATACAAAATCCTTTCCAGGTATACCAACAGTAAATCGCCAATTATAATTGCATATACAAAATCCTTTCCAGATATACCAATAGTAAATCGCCAATTACAATTGCATATACAAAATCCTTTCCAGATATACCAACAGTAAATCGCCAATTACAATTGCATATACAAAATCCTTTCCAGTTATACCAACAGTAAATCGCCAATTATAATTGCATATACAAAATCCTTTCCAGATATACCAATAGTGAATCGCCAATTACAATTGCATATACAAAATCCTTTCCAGGTATACCAACAGTAAATCGCCAATTACAATTGCATATACAAAATCCTTTCCAGATATACCAATAGTGAATCGCCAATTACAATTGCATATACAAAATCCTTTCCAGATATATCAAAAGTAAATCGCCAATTACAATTGCATATACAAAATCCTTTCCAGGTATACCAATAGTAAATCGCCAATTATAATTGCATATACAAAATCCTTTCCAGATATACCAATAGTAAATCGACAATTATAATTGCATATACAAAATCCTTTCCAGATATACCAAAAGTAAATCGCCAATTAAAATTGCATATACAAAATCCTTTCCAGATATACAAATAGTAAATCGCCAATTACAATTGCATATACAAAATCCTTTCCAGATATACCAATAGTAAATCGCCAATTACAATTGCATATACAAAATCCTTTCCAGATATACCAACAGTAAATCGCCAATTATAATTGCATATACAAAATCCTTTCCAGATATACCAATAGTAAATCGCCAATTACAATTGCATATACAAAATCCTTTCCAGATATACCAACAGTAAATCGCCAATTACAATTGCATATACAAAATCCTTTCCAGATATACCAATAGTAAATCGCCAATTATAATTGCATATACAAAATCCTTTCCAGATATACCAATAGTAAATCGCCAATTACAATTGCATATACAAAATCCTTTCCAGGTATACCAACAGTAAATCGCCAATTACAATTGCATATACAAAATCCTTTCCAGATATACCAATTGTGAATCGCCAATTACAATTGCATATACAAAATCCTTTCCAGATATACCAAAAGTAAATCGCCAATTACAATTGCATATACAAAATCCTTTCCAGATATACCAATAGTAAATCGCCAATTACAATTGCATATACAAAATCCTTTCCAGATATACCAATAGTAAATCGCCAATTACAATTGCATATACAAAATCCTTTCCAGATATTAATTAAAAAAAAACTTTCCAAAAAATAAGTTTTTCACAGAAAAGTAAAGGCAATTTTAAACTTATGCTCAGGAGATACAAATACCTGTTAAAATTCAAACTCAAAACTACCAGAAATTACTACTAAAGAATAATTAAAACCCAAAACGAACAGAAATGAAATAAACAATCATAGCAAAAAACATACAACAAGTAATAATATAAATGTTTAATTAGATCTTAAAGCGAGTAATGCTTAGATTGAATATGAAAATCAAGCTTAAAACGAAAACAAATATTTTGTTATTAAAGTATAAATGAAACTTAAAACGAACAGAAATTAAATAAACAATCAATAAAATAAACATTCAGCGAAACAACATAAAATATATATTAATGTAAATGAATAAATAAATCTTAAAACAAGTGAAACTTAAATTGAACACTCAAATCAAGATCGAATCTAACAAAAATAACTACAAACAAGAGTTAGGGTATCATCTCACTACAAAAGCCTGAAACTTACTGCGTCACTGGTGCTTTACTGAAAACAATACTTTGGAATATTTTCACTTTTGTAACTTTAAGAAATAAAAAAATAATTAAGATTTTAGGGAATAAATATCAGCATATGTATATTAAATTGACAATGCACATTTTTTTTCAGTAAACTCATTTGAATTTTTTTCAGTAAAGTACAAATTATATTCTGGCTTTTAGTAAGCATAGGGGTTTTGAACCCTACTCACATTAATTTATGCTTGTTTTTAGTTTGACTCTAATATTTATTTTAATTTTTTTTCGTTTTGGGTTTCATTTATTTATTGATACTGATTTGGGGTAGTTGTATGCTTGGTAGATTATATGATAGTCCGGACGCCAGGTGTTGAAAATGCGAACCATACCACGACGGAATGGGGCTGCTACGAGAATTAGCCTACCCTTCACCCCCTAAATTGACCATGCGGATTGAAAAATACCAATGGCACTTGCTTGCGAGTAGTGGAACACTCCAAAACTTGACATTTTATTATATTTTGGTGTTTCATGCAAGAAAATGCATGTTCCGCAAAGTTTGAGGTGCAGTTTTCCGCTCAAATAGAAATGCCTAGAAGCCATAGAATGTTTTCATAACAAACTAACACGATTAGTTACAAGAAATGGCAGAGTTAAAAAAAATGGCAAAACTATACGAGTCTTGAATAGTCATGGAAAGTATAAACAAAATCAAATTGAATATTAGATAAATAATGATATTAATTGTTGAAAGATCCATCAGTTCAAGATTTTTCTTCACTGTAATTTTTATTTTCATTTTCAATGTTGTAAGAACTGGAAAATAATAAATTTTTAATATAAGAGTAATTCGTTTTCAGTGAAGCACCAATGACGCAGAAGGCTTTAGGTTTTTAGAGTTAAAGAAGGGGGCAATATCCAAATTTTGATTGTAGTGAAACTATATTTGTCTTGACCAATCTTGAAAAGAACTAATAAATTAAACTGAATATTTGATGAATAATGATATTAATTGCTATAAGCTCATCAGTTCAAAATTTTACTGTAATTTTAATATTTATTTTCAATATTAAGTACAAAAGAAAACATTTGTAATATAATTCGTTTTCAGTAAAGCGCCAATGATGCAGTAGGTTTTAGGCTTCTGCAGTGAGACGATACCGAAACTGTTGTTTGTACTTATTTTTATTCGATTCAAACTTGATTTGCATATTCAATTTAGGTTTCACTCGTTTTAAGATTTATTTATTCATTTACATTAATGAATATTGTATGTTTGTTCACATTGATTGTTTATTTAATTTCTGTTCGTTTTAAGTTTCATTTATACTTTATTAGCAAAATATTTGTTTTTGTTTTAAGTTTGATTTTCTTATTGGACCTAAACAATACACGTTTTAAGATATAGTTATTCATTTATATTATTACTTGTTGTATGTTTTTTTGCTATGATTGTTTATTTAATTTCTGTTCGTTTTGGGCTTCATTTAATCTTTAATAGTAATTTCTGGTCGCTTTGATTTTTAATTTTAAAAGGTCTTTTTATATCCTGAGCTTAAGTTCAAAATGGCCTTTACTTTTCTTTGAAAAACTTATTTTTCGGAAAGTTTTTTTTTAATTAATTTTTGTTCGTTTTTGATTGCAAAAAGTTTCAAGTTTTTATGGCATGGGGGGGTGCTTACTGTCCGATTATTCTTGACTTTAAAAAACGGATCTAGAGCTTTCAGTTTAAATCGAATGAGGCTTTTTTCAAAGTCTATACGATTACCTCTTTGATAAAAGCCTTATATATGAACAATAGACAGCTTGCATAACTTGTGGACAGTGATTGACAACAATGAATGGATTGAAAAAATAACTCCAATAAGGGGGTTTAGACCATTTTAATTGCTGACACAAAGGGATCCCGACTGTTTGGAATTGACCTTAATATGAATTTGTGTGCCGAAGCAATTTTGCATCTATCACAGAGTATGTATTTTAACCTTATAATTGGATAGTTATAATAGATTTCCTATGTGTTCTTCCCATACAAAACCCCTTCCCATAAGTTATAAACCCCCTATAATAAGTTACGCCTCAGGGCATAACTTAAAACGCCTACCCCTGGGCCCTGGTGGGCTGTGTCGACACCGGAGTTTTTTGTTATCAGAACTTTGAACTATTTTAACAAAATGTCTATCTCAAAATTTTTATCTGATGCATTAAGGACGTGGAGGAGGTAGAGGGGCTAGTTGCCCTTCAATCTCCTTTGACTCTCAAAAAATGAACAAGAACTTTCAATTTTCAATCAAATGAGCCCTCTCTAAAGTTTATACGAGCATCCCTTCCATAAGAAATAATATGAAGGATTCAGAGAATCCTTAAATTATAACCCTTGCCCTGTGGGGGGGGGGAGTTGTAATCCTCAAAGACCTAATTTCCAGAAATTAAAACTACGTTTAATAAAATGGCTGTCTTAAAATTTTGATTGGATGTGTTTGGGGAAATGGTGGGCGTGAAAGGGGGGTTAGTTGCCCTCAAATCACTTTTGACTATTACAAAGGGCACTAGCCTTCGGAATTTCCAATCGAATGAGCCTTTTTTGAAGTTTCTACGACAACGCCTTCTATAAAAACCTTATATGCCCCCAGGGCATAACTTAAAACCCTTGCCCTGAGGGTGAGCTATCTCAAAAGTTTGATTGGATGTGTTTAGGGAAATGATGGGCGTGGAAAGGGGAACTTGTTGCCCTCCATTCACTTTTGACTATTAAAAAGGGCACTATCCCTTTGAATTTCCAATCGAATGAGCCTTTTTTGAAGTTTCTGTGACAACGCTTTTTATAAAAACCTTATATGCCCCCAGGGCATAACTTAAAACCCATGCCCTGAGGGTTGTGGGGGATTGTCCTCCTCAAAAACATGTTTTCTATCTGAAAATGAACTACGCTGAACAAAATGGCTATATCAAAATTTTGATTGGATGAGTTGGTAAAAATGAGGGGTGTGGGGGGGGGGCTAGGTACCCTTAAATCACTGTCAAATATGAAGATGTTAACGATTCGTTCGAAGATATACCCGAAATAGCTTGTTTTAAATGCTCCAAGTCGGCGCCTATAAAAACCATATATAACACCATATCATCTATAAAAACCCGAGCCCTGGAGGATCTGGGACAGTTTACTCCTCAAAAACAAATTGTCTATCTGAAAATCAACTACGCGGAACAAAATGGCTATCTCAAAATTTTGATTGGATGTGTTTGGGGAAATGATGGGTGGGGGGGCTAGTTGTATTCTAATGACTTTTGACTATTAAAAAGGGCACTAGCCCTTTTGACTATTAAAAAGGGCACTAGCCGATTAATTTCCAATCGAATGAGCCTGTTTTGAAGTTTCTGCGACAACGCCTTCTATAAAAACCTTATATGCCCCCAGGGCATAACTTAAAACCCTTGCCCTGAGAGTTGTGGGGGATTTTACTCCTCAAAATTATTTTGTCTATCTGGAATTCAACTACGCTTACCAGAATGGACATCTCTAATTTTTAATCGGTGGCGTTTAGGGAATTGATGGGCGTGGGGGGGATGGTGGCTAGTTACACTCCAATCACTTTCGACTATTACAAAGAGCACTAGTTATTTAATTTCCAATTGAATGAGCCTGTTTTGTAGTTTTTACGACAACGCCTTCTATAAAAACCTTATATGCCCCCAGGGCATAACTTAAAACCCTTGCCCTGAGGGCTGTGGGGGAGTATCTTCCTCAAAAATATATTTTCTATTTGGAAATCAACTACGCTGAACAAAATGGCAATCTGAAAATTTTGATTGGATGTGTTTGAGGTAATCAAGGGCGTAGGGGGGCTAATTGGCCTACATTCACTTTCGACTATTAAAAAGGGCAATACCCCTTCAATTTCCAATCGAATGATCCTGTTTTGAAGTTTCTGCGACAACGCCTTATATAAAAACCTTATAAGTCCCCAGGGCATAACTTAAACCCCTTGCCCTGAGAGTTGTGGGGGATGGTCCTCCTCAAAAATATATGTTCTATCTGGAAATCAACTACGCTGAACAAAATGGCTATATCAAAATTTTGATTGGATGTGTTTGGGGGAATGATGTGCGTGGGGGGGTTCGTTACCCTCCAATCACTTTCGACTATTAAAAAGGGCACTATCCCTTTGAATTTCCAATCGAATGAGCCTTTTTTGAAGTTTCTACGACAACGCCTTCTATAAAAACCTTATATGCCCCCAGGGCATATCTTAAAACCCTTGCCCTGAAGGTTCTGGGAGAGTGTCCTCCTCAAAAAAATATTTTCTATCTGTAAATCAACTACGCGGAACAAAAGGTCTATCTCAAAATTTTGATTGGATGTGTTTGGGGAAATGATGGGTGGGGGGGCTAGTTGTATTCTAATGACTTTTGACTATTAAAAAGGGCACTAGCCCTTTTGACTATTAAAAAGGGCACTAGCCGATTAATTTCCAATCGAATGAGCCTGTTTTGAAGTTTCTGTGACAACGCCTTCTATAAAAACCTTATATGCCCCCAGGGCATAACTTAAAACCCTTGCCCTGAGGGTTGTGGGGGAGTATCCTCCTCAAAAATATATTTTCCATCTGGAATCCAACGACGCTGAAAAAATTGGCTATCTGGAAACTTGTTTTGGTGGCGTGGGTGCGATTTAGGGGCGTGGGGGGGGGGATGGGGGCTAGTTACACTCCAATCACTTTCGACTGTTAACAAGGTCACTAGCACTTTAATTTCCAATCGAAAAAAACTGTTTTGAAGTTTCTGAGATAACGCCTTGTTTAAAAACCTCTTCTACCCCAAGGGCATAACTTAAAAACCTTCCCCTGAGGGTTGTGGGGGAGTTACCACCTGAAAAATATATTTTCTATGTGGAAATCAACTGCGCCAAACAAAATGGCCTCCGGCAAAGTTGATGGGGGGGCGCTTGGCAAACGGGGGGGCGTGGGGAGGGTCTAGTTGCCCTCCAATCGTTTTCGACTATTAAAAAGGGCACTATCCCTTTAATTTTCAATCAAATGAGCCTGTTTTGAAGTTTCTACGAGCACGCCTTCTATAAAAACATTATATGCCCCCAGGGCATAACTTAAAACCCTTGCCCTGAGGGTTGCTGGGGACTGTCCTCCTCAAAAACATATTTTCTATCTGGAAATCAACTACGTTGAACAAAATCGATTTATTACCAGTTTGATGGGCTTTGTGTGGATGGATGAGGGGCGTAGGGGGGGGGGGCTAGTTATCCTCCATTCAATTTCAACTCTTAAGAATGGCAGTATCCCTATGAATTTCAAATTGAAAGAGCCTATTTTGAAGTTTCTAGAACAATGCCTTCAATACAAACCCTTTATGCCCCAAGGGCATAACTTAAAACCTTTGCCCTGAGGGTTCTGGGAGAGTGTCCTCCTCAAAAACATATTTTCTATCTGAAAATCAACTACACTGAACAAAATGGCTATCTCAAAATTTTGATTGGATGTGTTTGGGGAGAAATGATGGGCGTGGAGGGGAGCTAGTTGTATTCTAATGACTTTTGACTATTAAAAAGGGCACTAGCCCTTTTGACTATTAAAAAGGGCACTAGCCGATTAATTTCCAATCGAATGAGCCTGTTTTGAAGTTTCTGTGACAACGCCTTCTATAAAAAACCTTTATGCCCCCAGGGCATAACTTAAAACCCTTGCCCTGAGGCTTGTGGGGGAGTGTCCTCCTCAAAAATATATTTTCTATCTTGAAATCAACTACGCTGAACGAAATGGCTGTCTGAAAATTTTGATTGGTTGTGTTTGGGGAAATGATGGGGGTGGGGGGGGATGGGGGCTAGTTACACTCCAATCACTTTCGACTATTAAAAAGGGCACTAGCTCTTTAATTTCCAATCGAATGATCCTGTTTTTAAGTTTCTTCGATAACGCCTTCTATAAAAACCTTATATACCCCAAGGGCATAACTTAAAACCCTTGCCCTGAGGGGTGTGGGTGAATGACTTCCTCCAAGATAAAATTTCTGTCGGTAAATCAGAAACGTGGAGCAAATCGACTATAGCCAAATTTTTATTGGATTCGTTTGGGGAAATTCTTGGCGTGGGGGGAGGGGAGTTTTGAACTTACGAAGCTTTTAAATATAGCTAAGGGCACAAGCCCTTTGAATTTCAAATTGACTGCACCTTTTTTTAATTTGATAAGAAAAAGAAATCTATAAGATCCTTATATGCCCCAGGACATAAATTAAAACCCTTGCCCTGAGGGTTGTTGGGGATTGTCCTCCTCAAAAACATATGTTCTATCTGGAAATCAACTACGCTGAACAAAATGACTATATCAAAATTTTGATTGGATGTGGTTGGGGGAATGTTGGGCGTAGGGGGGGGGGCTAGTTGCCCTCCAATCACTTTGTACTATTAAAAAGGGCAATAGCCCTTTGAATTTCCAATTGAATGTGCCTATTTGGAAGTTTTTACGACGACCTCTTCTATAAAAACCTCATATGCCCCAAGGACATAACTTAAAGCTCTTGCCCTGAGGGTTGTGGGGGATTGTTCTCCTCAAAAACATATTTTCTATCTGGAAATAAAATACACTGAACAAAATGACTATCTCAAAAGTTTGATTGGATGTGTTTGGGGAGAAATGATGGGCGTGGGAGGGGGAGCTAGTTGCCCTCCAATCACTTTTGACTATTAAAAAGGCCACTATCCCTTTGAATTTCCAATCGAATGAGCCTTTTTGAAGTTTCTATGACAACGCCTTCTATAAAAAACCTTATATGCCCACAGGGCATAACTTAAAACCCTTGCCCTGATGGTTGTGGGGGATTGTCCTCCTCAAAAACATGTTTTCTATCTGAAAATGAACTACGCTGAACAAAATGGCTATCTCAAAATTTTGATTGGATGTGTTTGGGGGAATGATGGGCGTGGAGGGGGGGGCTAGTTGCCCTCCAATCACTTTCGACTATAAAAAGAGCACTATCCCTTTGAATTTCCAATCGAATGAGCCTTTTTTGAAGTTTCTACGACAACGCCTTCTATAAAACCTTATATGCCCCAAGGGCATAACTTAAAACCCTTGCCCTGAGGGTTCTGGGAGAGTGTCTGGAGAGAGTCTCCTCAAAAACATATTTTCTATCTGGAAATCAACTACGCGGACCAAAATGGCTATCTCAAAATTTTGATTGGATGTGTTTGGGGAAATGATGGGTGTGGGGGGGGGGGGCTAGTTGTATTCTAATCACTTTTGACTATTAAAAAGGGCACTAGCCCTTGAATTTCAAATCGAATGAGCCTGTTTTGAAGTTTCTACGACAACGCCTTCTATAAAAACCTTATATGCCCCCAGGGCATAACTTAAAACCCTTGCCCTGAGGCTTGTGGGGGAGTGTCCTCCTCAAAAATATATTTTCTATCTGGAAATCAACTACGCAGAACAAAATGGCGATCGCAAAATTTTGATTGGATGTGTTTGGGGAAATGATGGGCGTGGGGGGGATGGGGGCTAGATACACTCCAATCACTTTCGACTATTAAAAAGGGCACTAGCTCTTTAATTTCCATTAGAATGAGCCTGTTTTGAATTCTCTACGACAACTCCTTCTTTAATAATCTTATCAGCCCCAAGGGTATAACTTAAAACCTTTGCCCTGGGGGTTGTTGGGGATTGTCGTCCTCAAAAAATATATTTTCTATCTGGTAATAAACTGCGCTGAACAAAATGGCTCTCTCAAATTTTTGATGTTTGGGGGAATGCTGGGCGTGGGGGGGGGCTAGTTGCCCTCCAATCATTTTCGACTATTAAAAAGGGCACTAGCCCTTTAATTTCCGATCGAATGAGCCTGTTTTGAAGTTTCTATTATAACGCCTTCTATAAAAACCTTATGTGCCCCCATGGTATAACTTAAAACCCTTTCCCTGAGGCTTGTGGGGGAGTGTCCTCCTTAAAAATGCATTTTCTATCTGGAAATCAACTACGCTGAACAGAATGGCTATCTAAAAATTTTGATTGGATGCGTTTGGGGAAATGATGGGCGTAGGGGGGAGCGGGGATGGGGGCTAGTTACACTCCAATTACTTTCGACTATTAAAAAGGACACTAGCTCTTTAATTTCCAATGGAATGATCCTGTTTTGAAGTCTCTACGACAACGCCTTCTATAAAAACCTTATATGCCCCCAGGGCATAACTTAAAACCCTTGCCCTGAGGGTTGTGGGGGAGTATCCTCCTCAACAAGATATTTTCTATCTGGAAATCAACTACTTTGATTGGATGTGTTTGGGGAAATGATGGGCGTGGGAGGGGGAGCTAGTTGCCCTCCAATCACTTTTGACTATTCAAAAGGGCACTATCCGTTTGAATTTCCAATCGAATGAGCCTTTTTTGAAGTTTCTACGACAACGCATTCTATAAAAACCTTATATGCCCCCAGGGCATAACTTAAAACCCTTGCCCTGAGGGTTGTGGGGGAGTCTCCTCCTCAAAAATATATTTTATATCTGGAAATCAACTACTTTGATTGGATGTGTTTGGGGAAATGATGGGCGTGGGAGGGGGAGCTGGTTGCCCTCCAATCACATTTGACTATTAAAAAGGGCACTATCCCTTTGAAGTTCCAATCGAATGAGCCTTTTTTGAAGTTTCTATGACAACGCGTTCTATAAAAACCTTATATACCCTCAGGGCATAACTTAAAACCCTTGCCCCGATGTTTGTGGGGGATTGTCCTCCTCAAAACCATATTTTCTATCTGGAACTCAACAACGCTGAACATAATGGCTATCTAAAAATTTTGATTGGAAGTGTTCGGGGGAATGATGGGCGTGGGGCTAGTTGCCCTCCAATCATTTTCGACTATTAAAAAGGGCACTAGAACTCTCGATTTCCAATCGAATGAGCCCCGTTGGAAGTTTCTACGACGACCCCTTCCATATGAAGTGCCTCTGGGAAAAAAATAAATAAATGAATAATAATAAAACATTGGAGCCGTTTGGCCTTTACTATAGGCAACGCTACAGCGTTGCCTATAGTATATACCAATAGTAAATCGTCAATTACAATTGCATATACAAAATCCTTTCCAGATATACCAATAGTAAATCGTAAATTACAATTGCATATACAAAATCCTTTCCAGATATAGCAATAGTAAATCGCCAATTACAATTACATATACAAAATTCTTTCCAGATATACCAATAGTAAATTGCCAATTACAATTGCATATACAAAATCCTTTCCAGATATAGCAAAAGTAAATTGGCAATTACAATTGCATATACAAAATCCTTTCCAGATATACCAATAGTAAATCGCCAATTACAATTGCATATACAAAATCCTTTCCAGATATACCAATAGTAAATCGACAATTACAATTGCATATACAAAATCCTTTCCAGATATACAAATAGTAAATCGCCAATTACAATTGCATATACAAAATCTTTTCCATATATATCAATAATAAATTGCCAATTACAATTGCATATAAAAAATCCTTTCCATATATACCAATAGTAAATCGCCAATTACAATTGCATATACAAATCCTTTCCAGATATACCAATAGTAAATCGCCAATTACAATTGCATATAGAAAATCCTTTCCAGATATACCAATAGTAAATCGTAAATTACAATTGCATATACAAAATCCTTTCCAGATATAGCAATAGTAAATCGCCAATTACAATTGCATATACAAAATCCTTTCCAGATATACCAATAGTAAATCGCCAATTACAATTGCATATACAAAATCCTTTCCAGATATAGCAAAAGTAAATTGGCAATTACAATTGCATATACAAAATCCTTTCCAGATATACCAATAGTAAATCGCCAATTACAATTGCATATACAAAATCATTTCCAGATATACCAAAAGTAAAACGCCAATTACAATTGCATATACAAAATCCTTTCAAGATATACCAATAGTAAATCGTCAATTACAATTGCATATACAAAATCTTTTCCAGATATAGCAATAATAAATCGCCAATTACAATTGCATATACAAAATCCTTTCCAGATATACCAATAGTAAATCGCCAATTACAATTGCATATACAAATACTTTCCAGATATACCAATAGTAAATCGCCAATTACAATTGCATATAGAAAATCCTTTCCAGATATACCAATAGTAAATCGTCAATTATAATTGCATATACAAAATCCTTTCCAGATATAGCAATAGTAAATCGCCAATTACAATTGCATATACAAAATCCTTTCCAGATATACCAATAGCAAATCGCCAATTACAATTGCATATACAAAATCCTTTCCAGATATACCAAAAGTAAATCGCCAATTACAATTGCATATACAAAATCTTTTCCAGATATACAAATAGTAAATCGTCAATTACAATTGCATATACAAAATCCTTTCCAGATATAGCAATAATAAATTGCCAATTACAATTGCATATACAAAATCCTTTCCAGATATACCAATAGTAAATCGCCAATTACAATTGCATATACAAATCCTTTCCAGATATACCAATAGTAAATCGCCAATTACAATTGCATATAGAAAACCCTTTCCAGATATACCAATAGTAAATCGTAAATTATAATTGCATATACAAAATCCTTTCCAGATATAGCAATAGTAAATCGCCAATTACAATTGCATATACAAAATCCTTTCCAGATATACCAATAGCAAATCGCCAATTACAATTGCATATACAAAATCCTTTCCAGATATAGCAAAAGTAAATCGCCAATTACAATTGCATATACAAAATCCTTTCCAGATATACCAATAGTAAATCGCCAGTTACAATTGCATATACAAAATCCTTTCTAGATATAGCAATAGTAAATCGCCAATTACAATTGCATATACAAAATCCTTTCCAGATATAGCAACAGTAAATCGCCAATTACAATTGCATTTACAAAATCCTTTCCAGATATAGCAATAGTAAATCGCCAATTACAATTGCATATACAAAATCCTTTCCAGATGTAGCAATACTAAATCGCCAATTACAATTCCATATACAAAATCCTTTCCAGATATACCAATAGTAAATCGCCAATTACAATTGCATATAGAAAATCCTTTCCAGATATAGCAATAGTAAATCACCAATTACAATTGCAAATACAAAATGCTTTACAGATATAGCAATAGTAAATCGCCAATTACAATTGCATATACAAAATCCTTTCCAGATATACCAATAGTAAATCGCCAATTACAATAGCATATACAAAATCTTTTCCAGATATAGCAGTAGTAAATCGCCAATTACAATTGCATATACAAAATCCTTTCCAGATATAGCAATAGTAAATCGCCAATTACAATTGCATATGCAAAATCCTTTCCAGATGTAGCAATAGTAAATTGCCAATTACAATTGCATATACAAAATCCTTTCCAGATATAGCAATAGTAAATCGCCAATTACAATTGTATATACAAAATCCTTTCCAGATATAGCAATAATAAATCGCCAATTACAATTGCATATACAAAATTTCTTTCCAGATATAGCAATAGTAAATCGCCAATTACAATTGCATATACAAAATCCTTTCCAGATATAGCAATAGTAAATCGCCAATTACAATTGCATATACAAAATCCTTTCCAGATATAGCCATAGTAAATCGCCAATTACAATTGCATATACAAAATCCTTTCCAGATATACCAATAGTAAATCGCCAATTACAATTGCATATACAAAATACTTTCCAGATATAGCAATAGTAAATCGCCAATTACAATTGCATACACAAAACCCTTTCCAAATATACCAATAGTAAATCACCAATTACACTTGCATATATAAAATCCTTTCCAGATATAGCAATAGTAAATCGCCAATTACAATTGCATATACAAAATCCTTTCCAGATATAGTAATAGTAAATCGCCAATTACAATTGCATATAAAAAATCCTTTCCAGATATAGCCATAGTAAATCTCCAATTACAATTGCATATACAAAATCCTTTCCAGATATAGCAATAGTAAATCGCCAATTACAATTGCATATACAAAATCCTTTCCAGATATACCAATAGTAAATCGCCAATTACAATTGCATATACAAAATCCTTTCCAGATATAGCAAAAGTAAATAAGCAATTAAAATTGCATATACAAAATCCTTTCCAGATATACCAATAGTAAATCGCCAATTACAATTGCATATACAACATCCTTTCCAGATATACCAAAAGTAAATCGCCAATTACAATTGCATATACAAAATCCTTTCCAGATATACCAATAGTAAATCGTCAATTACAATTGCATATACAAAATCTTTTCCAGATATAGCAATAATAAATCGCCAATTACAATTGCATATACAAAATCCTTTCCAGATATACCAATAGTAAATCGCCAATTACAATTGCATATACAAATCCTTTCCAGATATACCAATAGTAAATCGCCAATTACAATTGCATATAGAAAATCCTTTCCAGATATACCAATAGTAAATCGTCAATTATAATTGCATATACAAAATCCTTTCCAGATATATCAATATTAAATCGCCAATTACAATTGCATATACAAAATCCTTTCAAGATATACCAATAGCAAATCGCCAATTACAATTGCATATACTAAATCCTTTCCAGATATAGCAATAGTAAATCGCCAATTACAATTGAATATAAAAAATCTTTTCCAGATATACAAATAGTAAATCGGCAATTACAATTGCATATACAAAATCCTTTCCAGATATAGCAATAATAAATTGCCAATTACAATTGCATATAAAAAATCCTTTCCAGATATACCAATAGTAAATCGCCAATTACAATTGCATATACAAATCCTTTCCAGATATACCAATAGTAAATCGCCAATTACAATTGCATATAGAAAATCCTTTCCAGATATACCAATAGTAAATCGTAAATTACAATTGCATATACAAAATCCTTTCCAGATATAGCAATAGTAAATCGCCAATTACAATTTCATATACAAAATCCTTTCCAGATATACCAATAGTAAATCGCCAATTACAATTGCATATACAAAATCCTTTCCAGATATAGCAAAAGTAAATAGCCAATTACAATTGCATATACAAAATCCTTTCCAGATATACCAATAGTAAATCGCCAATTACAATTGCATATACAAAATCCTTTCCAGATATACCAAAAGTAAATCGCCAATTACAATTGCATATACAAAATCCTTTCCAGATATACCAATAGTAAATCGTCAATTACAATTGCATATACAAAATCTTTTCCAGATATAGCAATAATAAATCGCCAATTACAATTGCATATACAAAATCCTTTCCAGATATACCAATAGTAAATCGCCAATTACAATTGCATATACAAATCCTTTCCAGATATACCAATAGTAAATCGCCAATTACAATTGCATATAGAAAATCCTTTCCAGATATACCAATAGTAAATCGTCAATTATAATTGCATATACAAAATCCTTTCCAGATATAGCAATAGTAAATCGCCAATTACAATTGCATATACAAAATCCTTTCCAGATAGACCAATAGAAAATCGCCAATTACAATTGCATATACAAAATCCTTTCCAGATATAGCAAAAGTAAATCGCCAATTACAATTGCATATACAAAATCCTTTCCAGATATACCAATAGTAAATCGCCATTTACAATTGCATATACAAAATCCTTTCTAGATATAGCAATAGTAAATCGCCAATTACAATTGCATATACAAAATCCTTTCCAGATATAGCAACAGTAAATCGCCAATTACAATTGCATTTACAAAATCCTTTCCAGATATAGCAATAGTAAATCGCCAATTACAATTGCATATACAAAATCCTTTCCAGATGTAGCAATACTAAATCGCCAATTACAATTCCATATACAAAATCCTTTCCAGATATACCAATAGTAAATCGCCAATTACAATTGCATATACAAAATCCTTTCCAGATATAGCAATAGTAAATCACCAATTACAATTGCAAATACAAAATGCTTTACAGATATAGCAATAGTAAATCGCCAATTACAATTGCATATACAAAATCCTTTCCAGATATACCAATAGTAAATCGCCAATTACAATAGCATATACAAAATCTTTTCCAGATATAGCAGTAGTAAATCGCCAATTACAATTGCATATACAAAATCCTTTCCAGATATAGCAATAGTAAATCGCCAATTACAATTGCATATGCAAAATCCTTTCCAGATGTAGCAATAGTAAATTGCCAATTACAATTGCATATACAAAATCCTTTCCAGATATAGCAATAGTAAATCGCCAATTACAATTGTATATACAAAATCCTTTCCAGATATAGCAATAATAAATCGCCAATTACAATTGCATATACAAAATTTCTTTCCAGATATAGCAATAGTAAATCGCCAATTACAATTGCATATACAAAATCCTTTCCAGATATAGCAATAGTAAATCGCCAATTACAATTGCATATACAAAATCCTTTCCAGATATAGCCATAGTAAATCGCCAATTACAATTGCATATACAAAATCCTTTCCAGATATACCAATAGTAAATCGCCAATTACAATTGCATATACAAAATACTTTCCAGATATAGCAATAGTAAATCGCCAATTACAATTGCATACACAAAACCCTTTCCAAATATACCAATAGTAAATCACCAATTACACTTGCATATATAAAATCCTTTCCAGATATAGCAATAGTAAATCGCCAATTACAATTGCATATACAAAATCCTTTCCAGATATAGAAATAGTAAATCGCCAATTACAATTGCATATAAAAAATCCTTTCCAGATATAGCCATAGTAAATCTCCAATTACAATTGCATATACAAAATCCTTTCCAGATATAGCAATAGTAAATCGCCAATTACAATTGCATATACAAAATCCTTTCCAGATATAGCAATAGTAAATCGCCAATTACAATAGCATATACAAAATCCTTTCCAGATATAGCAATAGTAAATCGCCAATTACAATTGCATATACAAAATCCTTTCCAGATATAGCCATAGTAAATCGCCAATTACAATTGCATATACAAAATCCTTACCAGATATAGCAATAGTAAATCGCCAATTACAATAGCATATACAAAATCCTTTCCAGATATAGCAATAGTAAATCGCCAATTACAATTGCATATACAAAATCCTTTCCAGATATAGCAATAGTAAATCGCCAATTACAATTGCATATACAAAATCCTGTCGAGATATACCAATAGTAAATTGCCAATTACAATAGCATATACAAAATCCTTTCCAGATATAGCAATAGTAAATCGCCAATTACAATTGCATATACAAAATCCTTTCCAGATATAGCCATAGTAAATCGCCAATTACAATTGCATATACAAAATCCTTTCCAGATATAGCAATAGTAAATCGCCAATTACAATTGCACATACAAAATCCTTTCCAGATATACCAATAGTAAATCGCGTATTACAATTTCATATACAAAATCCTTTCCAGATATACCAATAGTAAATCGCCAATTACAATTGCATTTACAAATCCTTTCCAGATATAGCAATAGTAAATCGCCAATCACAATAGCATATACAAAATCCTTTCCAGATATAGCAATAGTAAATCGCCAATTACAATTGCATTTACAAAATCCTTTCCAGATATAGCCATAGTAAATCGCCAATTACAATTGCATATTGTAATTTTAATTGTAACTAATTTAAATACAATATCTGATTATAACTAATTTTAATTGTAAAAGCCTAATATTACGATATCACGAGATCTCAACATCTCACAAGAGTCAATTAACTCAAGTTTGCGGTAATTAAGCTTGCTCATAACGCAATTAGCATTAACCTATTTGACCCCCCCCCCCTAAAAATTTTTTTCGGACCAACCTATTTTGATCCGAATGAATAATATTGACTCACACCTGTGGAATGAGAGGATGAACGACCAAGCTACGGGTATAAAGGGAGGTGCTCAAACAAAATATTGTAATTTTGTAATTTTAATTGTAACTAATTTAAATACAATATCTAATTATAACTAATTTAAATTGTAAAACCCTAATATTACGATATCACGTGATCTCGACATCTCACAAGAGTCAATTAACTCAAGTTTGCGCCTTTAGATAAAAGACTCGGATGTGAAGATCTATAGGGTCTTATCGTACTCCAAGAATATTTAAGCTTTGTCACTTAAAGATTGTAATAAAGATTTCACTTAAAGATGAAATAAAGCTCTTATAAAGAAATAAAGCTCTTATAAAGAAAAAATCATTTAAATGAACATAAAAGCTTAAAAATATTTATTATTTTGATCCTTGTGTAATGCATATAAATAGAAAACATTGATTGATTAATTAAAGCATAATATTCAAGAAAAATTTTGAGGAAAAAGAAAAGAAAGCAGAAAAACTACTTGAAACCAATAATTTTTTTAATGTTAATTGTGTGATCTTAATGAGTAATATTGATTAATTAATTATTATTATTATTCTAAGTCACTTAATTAGTTGTTATTAATGATGCTGTTATTAATAATTTAATAACTAACCATTAAATTAATCTTTTTTTTTATTGAAGAAGTGATTTGTCGTCGTTCCACACAAGTGATCGTTTTCATTTCGTTTCGTATCACACCAAAAGGATATGTTTAAACTAATTCCTATCTTTTTTGTTACTCATTTGGAATTTTTTTTTTTTTTAATGCAAGGTATTGAGTATGATATTTATCAGTGCTCGCCGTTTCCCAGAAGATGGCTCATTCAGAAAGAAATCTAAAGTTCTAGTGTCCTTTTCAGCGAGAGAGAAAGAGATAGAAAACTAATCTATTAGAGACAAGAAAAAAAACTAAGGAACAAAATATAGGGCTAGCCATTGAGCTTTAGGAAGCCTGTACCACTAGAATACGCAGTAAATTTCTATGAAAAAAAACAAGAGAAAAAAAAAATTAAAAACAAACTAAAAAGAAGAAAAAAGTTAACATAAAAAACGTAATTATAATTATAAAACACAATATAATTATTGTAATCCTACTAAGCCTAGCAAAGACGTAAACTGTATTCACTAGAGGCTATGAAGAAACAACCAAAACGGGTAAATTTACCTAAAACCATCCAAAAGAAAAAAAGATCTGATCTGGAAATTAACCAACGACCATGCATGACATAGCACATTTTCTTAATATTTAATTTTAATATTTGAATAATAAAAGAAATCATGCCACAGCAATATGCCGATTTCTGGCATGTTGTGAAGTGAAGCAAAAATTCTGGTCTGAGTATGGCCAAAAGGCTGAACTCCCTACATTCCTATCATTTGGAGGGAATTACCTTCATCTGAACTCCCTTCATTTGGAGGAATATATTTGTATTAAGCCTGCAATATGAATACTGAGGGAATGGCAGCACCTCTCCGATAGTGTAAAGGGTAGATTTTAATGGTAAAAAAAATATGCTAAGCATTTAAGCATTGTGATTAAAAGTTTGAACTTACGTGTAAGGTTAGGGTGTTTGATTGTGGTGTCAGCCTTCCTCTTCTTCCCAAAAATGAGTCTAAGGAGGTGGCAGACACCGTTTTTGGGATAACCCTCAATATGGTATCAAAAACGAGCAGAAAATAAATTAAAAAATCATATTTTTCCAGACGAAAGTAATTAAGGGTAGTAAAACTTAAAACAAAATAAATTGCTTTGTAGTCTACATGAAGAATGCAAATCTCTCCATCCTCTTTGCTACTCTACTCCTTTCATATTCCTTCTCTACTCCTACCTTGATCTTTTAGGGGTACTTGGGGACAAAATTCTGCTGTCCCCCCCTCCCTTCTGCATTTTTGAGTGTCTGAAAATACAAATGTAAATGGTTTTCAACGGTAGTGCCAGTTTCCACTTTTTATAAGTTTTCCATATTTTTTGTAACGGATTGATTAATACAACCTATTTAATTGTTTAAATATTAAACAAAATTTAATTGTTTTTATACCAACGCCTCAAGACTTGAACGGGTTCTTTTACCCGTTCAAACCCGTTACAATTATATTCGCATAAGTTCGAAGGTTTTGGAAGGCTATTGGTAGATAAAACGCTCTTTACCAACTTGCTGAATATGCCGAAACTATAAAATCCTTTCAGTTAAGCATTATTCTAACTTTAGTGTACTGGAGAGAGGGTTAAAGGGGTCCGTAGTTCCGGCCATATATGTGAAATCCACATTCGTTGCAAGTTTTAACTCTTTACTTCATTTTAGAAACTTTTTTTCAGATTAAATTGAAAAGTAAAATTGAAAAGTAAATTAATGCTTTAATTAAAGCATTAATGTATCTGAAATCTGAAAAGAACCCAAAATAAACTCACTTAAAACAATACTTAAAGTTTATTGAAAGTCTTGCTTTTAAGCAAACGATGAATGAATAGATGAATTTTAAAACGAACATACATTAAAAAGCAAGTTAAATTTAAAAATGTTCAGAAATTATCAACAATCAATGGGGACTGCCATTTCCTCAACCCCTTTAATTGGTTGTTACGTCCAATTTTCTGGAAAAAGAGTATATTTTGTACAGATTTTTTTCTTTTTCATTGTAATTTAAAGAATTTAGTATCTCCCAAGCTCCCAGGACTTTTTTTTCTCTATCAATATTTTTTATTGAAATGGAACAAAACGGAAAAATAAGGACAGAAAAAAGTGTCATTTGAAATAGGAAAAGTAAATTGAAAGTAACAAATGTATTTGTTCTAAGAAGTTGTCTATTTCTTTCCTATAAATTTAATTAACTCTCTGATTTATGTTAGTCCTATGACAAAAATAAGTGTCTAAGTATAAGTTTTGTCATTTTCAGTGTTGCAAAGTGACCATCTAGTCTTTACAATATTTAAGGGGTTGGCACTTCCACTCTTATTTCTAGTAGCTTCTGTTAATTCTAATTTTGACTTGCTTATTCATTTGAATTTGTTCTCGTTTTAGGTTTCATCTATCCATTCATAATAAGTTTTGTTGTTATAACTGTGACTGGATTAATTGTCTAAATTTTGTTCGTTTCAGGTTTCATAGATTCGTTTATACATTATTACTCGTGTTAGGCGTTAATTTGTGCTTTGACTTAATTATTTATTTTCATTTTTTTTTAGGTTTATCTCTTCATTCAAATTAATTTATGGTCGCTTTAATTTTGATTTGATGTATCGCTTTAATGTTAATTCTTTCTTGGTTTAATGTATTCATTCAAAGTAATTACTGTTTTTTTTCAGTTTGACTTATTACATGATTAAAAGATCAGGTTTTGAAATTGATTGTTGGTTAAGTGAAAACAATTCCCATTTTCCATCTTATAATTTAGAATGTTCTTGCAATACTCTCGGAACTGTTGGAAACCTTGGCTGTGACGTCATTAGTGGTAGCTGCTCCTGCAAGCGCAACGTGATTGGAAGAGATTGTGATACATGCTTGCCTGAGCATTATGGATTGTCTGAGCACCCTGATGGGTGTAAGCCGTGTGACTGTGACCCCGGTGGCGCGTACGATAACCAGTGTGATGTTATTAGTGGACAATGCAGGTGAGATTTACTTTTTGGACTCATTTTATTTTTAATTCTAGTTCTTTTTTTAATGTATCTTTAGTTGTAATTTATGCTTGGTCTTTTGACGTTTTATAAGCAGTGGTCTGGGGAAAGATTAAGTTACAATATTTATCTTTGGAGAGAAAGGGGGGGGGGCTCTTTTTGACTCGTGTAAAGTTTCTCTTACTTTTAACACAGATTTGTAAAGCGAAAAAAAAGGTAAAGAAGTTGTGACATTTATATTTTTTGGGATCAGGAGCAATTTTGTATTTATTTTGAAATTAATTATATTACGATCTTTATTCTAATTCAGAGCAGACTATTAGAATCTTGTGTAGCATTTTTGGCAATTTTTTGCAACATGAGAGCTTTCTACAAAAAGACTTGTTGCTCAGATTTCTCTAGTGAGGATATCTTAAGTTTATTTTTTTTTATAAAGAATTATATAAATATATAATAATTTCGTAGATTTTGCCCGAACGGTTGTCGTAAACATTGTGATGAACTAAGGCGAGAAATTTTTTGTTAATTTATTTTTATACCCCCCCCCCCTCCTGTAAAGATTTCCCCCTTCTACTCCCTGACTACTCCCATCTAACGGGGGCGAAAACGCATTGCATTCTGTTCTTAATGAAACAAAAATAAATTATGTAAATATGACATTAAATCCCTCTAGATGTAGAACAGACATTCGTGATTTACGTTTGTCAAACTAGTGCAGCAAAATATTGCTGGTCTAACTGACTATCAGTCTACCTGGTCTATCTTCTATATGGGGTCTAACTACCTAGTTACCCGTCTATACTGGTGGTAAACATATACCATGTTTTATTCTAAGTTAAACAAAATCTTCTTTTGTAAGTATAACATTGAAAAGTTGTTCTAGATCTTGCCCAAACACATGTTATAGATGTTATGATAAGCTATGGGAGAAAATTTTACTGGTCTAGCTGGGTACAAGTGACTTCGCTCCTATAAGGTGGGCGTAGCGACACAACTATACCCTATGATGACTATAAAGATGTATTACATTTTATTCTTAGTTAAATAATAAAATCTTCTCTGTAAGTTTAACCTGGAACCTTTCTAGATGTTGGCCAAACTTTCGTGGTAGATGTTGTGATGAAAGAAATTTAGCTGATTTATCAGACTCAATGTGACCACCCATATATGGTGGGTGTTATTACAGAGCTACCCGCATATGATGGGTGTAAAAATGCCCTACGTCTTATTTTTAACTAAATATACAAAGTATTTTACGAACATTTAACATGAAAACTTTTTAGATGTTGATTGATCTTTCACGGCAGATTTTATCATAAAGTAGAGCAAAAAAGAGCTGCTTGTCTACTTTACTACCCTTGACTACTCTTCTCTAAGGCGCGTCGCTACCCGGTTATTTCTCTGTGATGAGTGTAAAAATGTATAACGTTGAAACGTTATGATGAACTAGGGGAGAAACATTTTTATTGTCTAACCGACTAACTGTGACTACCCATATATAGTCGGTGTTACTACACAGCTACCCGCCTTTGATGGGTGTAAAATGCCTTACGTCTCATTACGTATGAAAATCTTTTACGTAAATTTAGCATGAAGACTTTCTAGATGTCGTCAAAGCTTTCTTGATAGATTTTGTGATGAACTAGAGGAGGAAAACGCTCCTTGTCAATCTGAATCATAGTGACTAACCTTCTATAAGGGGTGCAATTACCCGTTTGTCCCTCTATGATGGGTGCAAGTATGTATCATGTTTATTCTAATTTAAACAAAACATGCTGTGTAAATATAACATAGATTCTTTCTTGATCTTGTCCAAATTTTCATTGTAGAGGTTATGATGAATTAGAGCAAGATAGCGCCGCTTGTCTACCTGACTACCAGTGACTACCCTTCTCAAAGGGGTATCACAACCCGCTATTCTTCTATGATAGATATAAAAATTTATTAAGTTTATTCTAAATTAAACAAAATCTAATGTGCCAATATAACATGGTGAATAAGGGGAACAAAATTTTACAAAATGTATCGACGTTTTTGGAAACGTTGTGATGAATTAAGGGATAACATCTTTCTGGTCTAGTAAACTACCAGTGACTACCCATCTCAAAGGGGTATCACAACCCGCTATTCTTCTAAGATAGATGTAAAAATTTATTACGTTTATTCTAAATTAAACAAAATCTAATATGCAAATATAACATGGTGAATAAGGGGAACAAAATTTTGCAAAATGTAACGACATTTTTGGAAACGTTGTGATGAATTAAGGGATAACATCTTTCTGGTCTAGTAAACTACCAGTGACTACCCATCTCAAAGGGGTATCACAACCCGCTATTCTTCTATGATAGATGTAAAAATTTATTACGTTTATTCTAAATTAAACAAAATCTAATGTGCAAATATAACATGGTGAATAAGGGGAACAAAATTTTGCAAAATGTAACGACATTTTTGGAAATGTTGTGATGAATTAAAGGATAACATCTTTCTGGTCTAGTAAACTACCAGTGACTACCCTTCTCAAAGGGGTATCACAACCTGCTATTCTTCGATGATAGATGTAAAAATTTATTACGTTGATTCTAAATTAAACATAATCTAATGTGCAAATATAACATGGTGAATAAGGGGAACAAAATTTTGCAAAATGTAACGACATTTTTGGAAACGTTGTGATGAATTAAGGGATAACATCTTTCTGGTCTAGTAAACTACCAGTGACTACCCTTCTCAAAGGGATATCACAACCCGCTATTCTTCTATGATAGATGTAAAGATTTATTACGTTTATTCTAAATTAAACAAAATCTAATGTGCAAATACAACATGGTGAATAAGGGGAACAAAATTTTGCAAAATGTAACGACATTTTTGGAAACGTTGTGATTAATTAAGGGATAACATCTTTCTGGTCTAGTAAACTACCAGTGACTACCCTTCTCAAAGGGGTATCACAACCCGCTATTCTTCTAAGATAGATGTAAAAATTCATTACGTTTATTCTAAATTAAACAAAATCTAATGTGCAAATATAACATGGTGAATAAGGGGAACAAAATTTTGCAAAATGTAACGCCATTTTTGGAAACGTTGTGATGAATTAAGGGTTAAAATCTTTCTGGTCTAGTAAACTACCAGTGACTACCCTTCTCAGAGGGGTATCACAACCCGCAATTCTTCTAAGATAGAAGTAAAAATTTATTACGTTTATTCTAATTTAAACAAAATCTAATATGCAAATATAACATGGTGAATAAGGGGAACAAAATTTTGCAAAATGTAACGACATTTTTGGAAACGTTGTGATGAATTAAGGGATAACATCTTTCTGGTTTAGTAAACTACCAGTGACTACCCTCTCAAAGGGGTATCACAACCCGCTATTCTTCTAAGATAGATGTAAAAATTTATTACGTTTATTCTAATTTAAACAAAATCTATTATGCAAATATAACATGGTGAATAAGGGGAACAATATTTTGCAAAATGTAACGACATTTTTGGAAACGTTGTGATGAATTAGGGGATAACATCTTTCTGGTCTAGTAAACTACCAGTGACTACCCTTCTCAAAGGGGTATCACAACCCGCTATTCTTCTAAGATAGAGGTAAAAATTTATTACGTTTATTCTAAATTAAACAAAATCAAATGTGCAAATATAACATGGTGAATAAGGGGAACAAAATTTTGCAAAATGTAACGACATTTTTGGAAACGTTGTGATGAATTAGTGGATAACATCTTTCTTGTCTAGTAAACTACCAGTGACTACCCTTCTCAAAGGGGTATCACAACCCGCTATTCTTCTAAGATAGATGTAAAAATTTATTATGTTTATTCTAAATTAAACAAAATCTAATGTGCAAATATAACATGGTGAATAAGGGGAACAAAATTTTGCAAAATGTAACGACATTTTTGGAAACGTTGTGATGAATTAAGGGATAACATCTTTCTGGTCTAGTAAACTACTAGTGACTACCCTTCTCAAAGGGGTATCACAACCCGCTATTCTTCTATGATAGATGTAAAAATTTGTTACGTTTATTCTAAATTAAACAAAATCTAATGTGCAAATATAACATGGTGAATAAGGGGAACAAAATTTTACAAAATGTAACGACATTTTTGGAAACTTTGTGATGAATTAAGGGATAACATCTTTTTGGTCTAGTAAACTACCAGTGACTACCCTTCTCAAAGGGGTATCACAACCCGCTATTCTTCTAAGATAGATGTAAATATTCATTACGTTTATTCTAAATTAAACAAAATCTAATGTGCAAATATAACATGGTGAATAAGGGGAACAAAATTTTGCAAAATGTAACGACATTTTTGGAAACGTTGTGATGAATTAAGGGATAACATCTTTCTGGTCTAGTAAACTACCAGTGACTACCCTTCTTAAAGGGGTATCACAACCCGCTATTCTTCTAAGATAGATGTAAAAATTTATTACGTTTATTCTAAATTAAACAAAATCTAATGTGCAAATATAACATGGTGAATAAGGGGGACAAAAATTTGCAAAATGTAACGACATTTTTGGAAACGTTGTGATGAATTAAGGGATAACATCTTTCTGGTCTAGTAAACTACCAGTGACTACACTTTTCAAAGGGGTATCACAACCCGCTATTCTTCTAAGATAGATGTAAAAATTTATTACGTTTATTCTAAATTGAACAAAATCTAATGTGCAAATATAACATGTTATATAATTATAATATTTATATAACATACAAATATAAATTTTGCAAAATGTAACGACATTTTTGGAAACGTTGTGATGAAGTAGGGAATAACATCTTTCTGGTCTAGTAAACTACCAGTGACTACCCTTCTCAAAGGGGTATCACAACCCGCTATTCTTCTAAGATAGATGTAAAAATTTATTACGTTTATTCTAAATTAAACAAATTCTAATGTGCAAATATAACATGGTGAATAAGGTGAACAAAATTTTGCAAAATGTAACGACATTTTTGGAAACGTTGTGATGAATTAGGGGATAACATCTTTCTGGTCTAGTAAGCTACCAGTGACTACCCTTCTCAAAGGGGTATCACAACCCGTTATTCTTCTAAGATAGATGTAAAAATTTATTACGTTTATTCTAATTTAAACAAAATCTAATGTGCAAATATAACATGGTGAATAAGGGGAACAAAATTTTGCAAAATGTAACGACATTTTTGGAAACGTTGTGATGAATTAAGGGATAACATCTTTCTGGTCTAGTAAACTACCAGTGACTACCCTTCTCAAAGGGGTATCACAACCCGCTATTCTTCTAAGATAGATGTAAAAATTTATTACGTTTATTCTAAATTAAACAAATTCTAATGTGCAAATATAACATGGTGAATAAGGGGAACAAAATTTTGCAAAATGTAACGACATTTTTGGAAACGTTGTGATGAATTAGGGGATAACATCTTTCTGGTCTAGTAAGCTACCAGTGACTACACTTCTCAAAGGCGTATCACAACCCGCTATTCTTCTAAGATAGATGTAAAAATTTATTACGTTTATTCTAATTTAAACAAAATCTAATGTGCAAATATAACATGGTGAATAAGGGGAACAAAATTTTGCAAAATGTAGCGACATTTTTGGAAACGTTGTGATGAATTAAGGGATAACATCTTTCTGGTCTAGTAAACTACCAGTGACTACACTTTTCAAAGGGGTATCACAACCCGCTATTCTTCTAAGATAGATGTAAAAATTTATTACGTTTATTCTAAATTAAACAAAATCTAATGTGCAAATACAACATGGTGAATAAGGGGAACAAAATTTTGCAAAATGTAACGACATTTTTGGAAACGTTGTGATGAATTATGGGATAACATCTTTCTGGTCTAGTAAACTACCAGTGACTACCCTTCTCAAAGGGGTATCACAACCCGCTATTCTTCTAAGATAGATGTAAAAATTTATTACGTTTATTCTAAATTAAACAAATTCTAATGTGCAAATATAACATGGTGAATAAGGGGAACAAAATTTTACAAAATGTAACGACATTTTTGGAAACGTTGTGATGAATTAGGGGATAACATCTTTCTGGTCTAGTAAGCTACCAGTGACTACCCTTCTCAAAGGGGTATCACAACCCGCTATTCTTCTAAGATAGATGTAAAAATTTATTACGTTTATTCTAATTTAAACAAAATCTAATGTGCAAATATAACATGGTGAATAAGGGGAACAAAATTTTGCAAAATGTAGCGACATTTTTGGAAACGTTGTGATGAATTAAGGGATAACATCTTTCTGGTCTAGTAAACTACCAGTGACTACCCTTCTCAAAGGGGTATCACAACCCGCTATTCTTCTAAGATAGATGTAAAGATTTATTACGTTTATTCTAAATTAAACAAAATCTAATGTGCAAATACAACATGGTGAATAAGGGGAACAAAATTTTGCAAAATGTAACGACATTTTTGGAAACGTTGTGATGAATTAAGGGATAACATCTTTCTGGTCTAGTAAACTACCAGTGACTACCATTCTCAAAGGGGTATCACAACCCGCTATTCTTCTAAGATAGATGTAAAAATTTATTACGTTTATTCTAAATTAAACAAAATCTAATTTGCAAATATAACATGGTGAATAAGGGGAACAAAATTTTGCAAAATGTAACGACATTTTTGGAAACGTTGTGATGAATTAGGGGATAACATCTTTCTGGTCTAGTAAACTGCCAGTGACTACCCTTCTCAAAGGGGTATCACAACCCGCTATTCTTCTAAGATAGATGTAAAAATTGATTACGTTTATTCTAAATTAAACAAAATCTAATATGCAAATATAACATGGTGAATAAGGGGAACAAAATTTTGCAAAATGTAACGACATTTTTGGAAACGTTGTGATGAATTAGGGGATAACATCTTTCTGGTCTAGTAAACTTTCAGTGACTACCCTTCTCAAAGGGGTATCACAACCCGCTATTCTTCTAAGATAGATGTAAAAATTGATTACGTTTATTCTAAATTAAACAAAATCTAATGTGCAAATATAGCACTGTGAATAAGGGGAACAAAAT
Source organism: Artemia sp. Qi Xiang Cuo (assembly GCF_049724085.1). Lineage (NCBI taxonomy): Eukaryota > Metazoa > Arthropoda > Branchiopoda > Anostraca > Artemiidae > Artemia > Artemia sp. Qi Xiang Cuo. The sequence continues at coordinate 11,145,248 of NC_142809.1, forward strand.
TTTGCAAAATGTAGCGACTTTTTTGGAAACGTTGTGATGAATTAAGGGATAACATCTTTCTGGTCTAGTAAACTACTAGTGACTACCCTTCTCAAAGGGGTATCACAACCCGCTATTCTTCTAAGATAGATCTAAAGATTGATTACGTTTATTGTAAATTAAACAAAATCTAATATGCAAATATAACATGGTGAATAAGGGGAACAAAATTTTGCAAAATGTAACGACATTTTTGGAAACGTTGTGATGAATTAAGGGATAGCATCTTTCTGGTCTAGTAAACTACCAGTGACTACCCTTCTCAGAGGGGTATCACAACCCGCTATTCTTCTAATATCTATCTTAGAAGAATAGCGGGTTGTGATACCCCTTTGACAAGGGTAGTCACTGGTAGTTTACTAGACCAGAAAGATGTTATCCCCTAATTCATCACAACGTTTCCAAAAATGTCGTTACATTTTGCAAAATTTATATTTGTATGTTATATAAATGTTATAATTATATAACATGTTATATTTGCACATTAGATTTTGTTCAATTTAGAATAAACGTAATAAATTTTTACATCTATCATAGAAGAATAGCGGGTTGTGATACCCCTTTGAGATGGGTAGTCACTGGTAGTTTACTAGACCAGAAAGATGTTATCCCTTAATTCATCACAACGTTTCTAAATATGTCGTTACATTTTGCAAAATTTTGTTCCCCTTATTCACCATGTTATATTTGCACATTAGATTTTGTTCAATTTAGAATAAACGTAATAAATTTTTACATCTACCTTAGAAGAATAGCGGGTTGTGATACCCCTTTGAGAAGGGTAGTCACTGGTAGTTTACTAGACCAGAAAGATGTTATCCCTTAATTCATCACAACGTTTCCAAAAATGTCGTTACATTTTGCAAAATTTTTTCTCCTTATTCACCATGTTATATTTGCACATTAGATTTTGCTTAATTTAGAATAAACGTAATAAATTTTTACATCTATCTTAGAAGAATAGCGGGTTGTGATACCCCTTTGAGAAGGGTAGTCATTGGTAGTTTACTAGACCAGAAAGATGTTATCCCTTAATTCATCACAACGTTTCCAAAAAAGTCGTTACATTTTGCAAAATTTTTTTCCCTTATTCACCATGTTATATTTGCACATTAGATTTTGTTTAATTTAGAATAAACATAATAAATTTTTACATCTATCTTAGAAGATCCGTTTCATGATAACATGGTGAATAAGGGGAACAAAATTTTGCAAAACGTAACGACATTTTTAGAAACGTTGTGATGAATTAAGGGATAACATCTTTCTGGTCTAGTAAACTACCAGTGACTTCTCAAAGGGGTATCACAACCCGCTATTCTTCTATGATAGATGTAAAAATTTATTACGTTTATTCTAAATGGAACAAAATCTAATGTGCAAATATAACATGGTGAATAAGGGGAACAAAATTTTTGCAAAATGTAACGACATTTTTGGAAACGTTTTGATGAATTAAGGGATAACACCTTTCTGGTCTAGTAAAATAACAGTGACTGCCCATATATGGTGGGTGTTACTACACAAGTACCCGCCTATGAGGGAGGTAAAAATCTTTTACATTTTACTGTAATTCAAACAGACAAAAGAGAATTTAACAGGGAATCTTTCTAGTTGTCGACCAAACGTTCGTGGTCGACGTTGTGATGAGTTGGAGCAGGGATATTTTGCCGGTCTACCCGACTATCAAGTATTCGAAGCTGAATATTCGAACTTCCCTGAAAGCGGTCAACTTATTATTCGTGAGCCATACCGAGATGGAAGGGATAAAACGTGGTCAGGCCCTGGATTTGTAAGGGCCTTCAAAGATTCTTTCTTGGAGTTTGACATAGATGGTATTCCACAGAGTATGGATTATGATTTGGTGATTAGATATGAGCCACAGGTAAATTTATTCTAAGTTTTATTTTCTATGAAATTTCATTCTAATTATATGGATCTTCATATGTTTGTCTGGAATCCTTTTGATTCTCGTGCTTATCAATAGGGAATGTGGTAACTTCTTTTTATACTGGATTATTTAACTAGAAAACCGCCAAAGGCAATATTCATATTAATGTATGGGTTTGTATTTAAAAATAATAAATCATCCAATCATTTTTTTTGGTCTTTTACTTTAATATTTTAATTAGTGTTTTAAAACCAGGAAGGGTAATTTTTTTCCCCTAAGTAGGTATCTTCTCTCAAATACAAATTTTGAAAATTTTGGTAAAATGAAAATTTTGTCTACTATTCAATTTGGGAGTTGGAGTCATGGGAGAGTTTAGTTTATTCTCAAGTTAAGTTGGAAAGCAAGGAAACACCCAGAAAACGAAAAATATTCATGAGAATACGGAAAACACTGGAACTATATTTTGTTGCGAAATGAAGTTATACTTGGAGTCAAAATTGTCAACAATAAAAGTCCTACCCGGAAATAAAAAAAAAAAATTCGAAAATAACTATAGATAATTATAGTTATAGATATCTATAGATATAGAGTTATATATATATAGTTATAGTTATAAATAATTATAGATAGAATTGCACAAGGGAATTGCTTTTATCGTGCCTAGCGTTTAATTGATCTCTGTCCGGACACTATTAATATTTTGCATCTTGTATCTGATGGGGTTCAGGTAGGATGGAATGCTATTCAAATTGGGTGTTGCTGGTACTGAACAACAAAATTAAATGTAATCTTCTTCCACTGTGCTATTATGGTATTAATCTTCAAACCACTTAATTTTTTCTATGATTAACTGAGGTCCCTTATGTAAAGGATCCCTCCTTCTTATTCAATAGAACACCTCTCCCCTCTCCAAAAGATCTTGTGTGAGAAGTACAGGAAATCTTGTGAAAAGGAGTCGTCAAAATTAAGACTTCTTTTGGGGGGAAGGGGATATGTAGACATTTTTATGCCTCCTGCTGATGATAACTGAATTCCAAGTGTCATTTTGCTTATCCAGTACCAACCATTTGTTACCTGTAAAAAAAAACAAAAAAAAAACATTTGTCAGAAAAGAAAAGCTGAAGTTGGAATCTAACTCTCCGATATAAATTCTTGAAACCGTAGTCCAAATCACAAGGGAGCTAAATATCTGCCCATAGTTTGTGAAGATATATCTTACACCAGGTGTCATTTAGTCCGGCTTTCACCTGGCATATTTGAACTTTTTCCACAGCGCTGCCACTGAACTTGCTGCCACAGGGAGATTTGAAATCCTAGCCTTAAACTTAAACTTTCCTTCAATATAAGTCGTAATTTGCATTTAATAATTAATAATTTTTATAATGATCAGTAAGGATGGATTCAGTCAGTTACCTAGAATTGGGGGGGGGGGGGGCTGTGAACCCAGCAAAGACCCATATTTTTGTACGGAATCTAAGATGTTTTTTTTTTTAGTTGCCCGGCCGATGGGAAGATGTGAGAGTAATAGTTGATAGATTTGAGCCCGTTGATCCTGATGGACCCTGTGCTAATGCATTTCCAGAAGATGATATAAAATTTGTACAACTCGAATCTGGTAAGTTATTTGCATCGTACTTCATTCGACTTTCAAATCAATTTTATTTTAAGGAATGTGGAAAACTGTTCATATGATATTTATTTATTGAAAATTAAGCGTGAATAAATAAACATCTAATACTCTCTAACTAATAGCCCAGAGAGAAAAAAAAGAGAGATGCAATAACGCAGGGCGCAATTTGGTATGTGGTAGGTGGGCAACAACGCGCTCAAGACCCAAGTTTGCCCCCCCCCCCCGGTTGAAATTTAGTTTCTGCAAAAAAAATCTGGTCAAAACTAAGGTAAGCCTGCATATTTCAAGTATCCAGAGAAACAGGTCAGTTTTCTTTAATATATCTTTGCCTTTGTGGTAATGAATGGCTCATTTTTCAGTTTTCAATGTCATTTTCACTTGATTTGGGAAAATTGGCTGCAGAGAGAAAAATGCGTAATATAATACTAAAAAAAAAAAAAAAAAAAAAAAAAAAAAAAAAAAAAAATTAGGGACAAGCCAAAAACTTTCGAACTCTATCTTTAAAGACGTCAAGCAAGCTGCACCTTTGATGTTGGTCCATGTGTCATGTTGCATACAATATCACTTGCCGTTACAGGATTTGTGTTTGACTTAATAAAGGGAGTAAAAGGATTTTGAGTGTGTTTTATTTTACGAAGATGACAAGTCTGATTGGAGGTAAAATAATTACCTCCAATCCAATCCCTAGTTTTAATTATTTTCCGAAATCTGATAGAGGTAAAATACGGCAAAGTAAAATCAGGAAGGCAATACTCACTGATTAGTACTTATGTCACTTATTTTACATATTTTCAAATTTCAAGGGAGAGGTAAGGAAGTCTAGGAGGTGGGGGGGGAGTACGTTCCCTATGGTCTGCCATTCTTTAAACAACCCTTGTAGATTTGTTTCTTCTTGCTGCAGCTTTTTATGCTCTTTGTTCTATTTGATTAGAAGACACTCATCTTTCTAAACTTATTTCTGTGTAGCATACCCCCACTCTTTCTGTATTTATCTGGGGGCTCACTAAAATTTATAAAAAATTTGGGTCTAAAGTTGCATCACTTTTACTAAAGAGTGGACCAAAGAGTTACCAAAGAGTTTTGCTGCAAAGAGTTTCAATTACTTCTTCGCTTGCTGACGTTAATATTTTCCCAATTTCTGTGTTTATGTTGTTTATGTGTTTATTTTTACGTGTTTTGGTTTATGTTTCCTGTGAAACTTGCGATTTTGCAATAAATGCACAACTGTAACTTGCACGAAAACGCAGTATACTTATATAATCGAATTTACTAATTTCTGATCTATATTAAAACAAGTATCTTAAAAAATCTGATTTATATAAAAAAAAAATTAAGAGGGGAAAAAATGGGTTAAATTTAAATAAAGAAAAAACAAAAGAAAAAGAAAAAAAAGAACAAAAGAGAAAAACACAAAAACAAAGCTTTAAATGATAAAAAAAAATCCAAATATTTCGACTCCATGTCCGGGAGCCTTTTTCAACGAAAAAAAAATTAAGGAAAAAGAAACAGTTTCAAAAAAATAAAATCATATAAAGAAAACGACAACTAACACAAGAGAAAAAAAAGAACAAACAATAAAAACAGATAAATTAATACAACTCACATTTTAAACACTTCCAGAACTACAAATACTTTAATTGTCTGACTAATCACAAAACAAGACAACTGAATGTATCTAGTACACACAGATAATTAGGACACAAGATAGTCACTAAATTCATCATTAGAAAAAATATCCAGAACTTCAACAGTGTTCAATGTTGCTTTAACTCAGGGTTGCAACCTCTAGCACGAAAGTACTATTTAGCACTATTTCGTTATATATACTGTAGTACATACTCGTTATATATACTGTAGTACACACTGTAGTACATATACTGTAGTACATACTCATACACAGTATATAGTGTGTAGTACACACTATATACTGTAGTACATACTCAGGGTTGCTAAAATAGTGCTAGAATAGCACGAATGGGCTATTCTAGCACTATTTCATTATATGTAGCACTGTAGTACATACTCAGGGTTGCTAAAATAGTGCTAGAATAGCACGAAAGGGCTATTTTAGCACTATTTTAGTACTATTACTGTCAATTTTCTGACTATAGCACCAAAAATCGCTATGTAGCACGCGAATTTGAACAATTGTAGCACTTTAGGAACTGACTCTGGTGGCAACCCTGCTTTAATTAATTATGTTCTGATCTATTCATTCACCAAGCCGAAACTAGGATACTACAGAGACCGGTTTTTAGAAAAAGATCTAGATACTTAGACCTTACTGCTTTTCCATTTACGAAAAATTAAGAGAGAAAAATGGTTTTAAGTTAAATAAAACCCGTTCCACTGCTTTATTTAAATTAAACCCGATTTTCTATCTTAATTTTTCGAAAAATATCTAGACTTGCTGAAATAATAGGAAAATTTTCCTATGTTGCAGGCTTTTCTGTCTTTTCACTCTATTTTGCAATTAAAAGAAAAAATGTGGATCAAATTTCAACAATTAAATTTGGTAGATGGGTAGAGCTGTCTAATGATAGTATAGCTATCGTCTTTTGACAGTTATAGCATAACTGCCGTTGAAGCATTAAATCTGTTAGACTCTAGAAAAATAATATATCAATAGCGACGAAGACCACACTGCCTCTCCATCACAAACATCAAAAACAAGAAGAACAATAGGGAAATCTTTTCATGAGACAGTGAAGGTAATTTGGATGAATATTTCGGCCTTAAGTCCAAGGGCCGTCCTCAGCAAAACAAAAATATATGAAAGAAAGAAAACTCACAACAACATGCCACAGATAAAACTAAAAGGCAAAGTTTTTCAAAACAGTCCTGGCATCCTTACTCCAGCGAAGTTCAACCAGGACTGATAATTATCTCCACTGTCTAATGAAAAGATTTCCCTATTGTTTTTCTTGTTTTTAATGTTTGTAATATATCAAATATACCAATTTCCCTATAATATACTAATTTTAGCAGTCTGATCGGAGGTAAAATATGGCAAATAAAGACAGAAAGATAATTTTCACTTATCAGAACTTATTTCCTTTAATTTACATATTTTCAAATTCAGGGATGAAATTTTTCTCTTCACCCTATTTTGCTATTTAAAACAATGTAGATCAAATTTTAAGAATTAAATTTGGTATATGGGTAATGCTGGGTAGATGGGTTTCAGCTATCGAATGATGATATAGTTATTGTCTTTCGACAGTTATAGCACAACTTCGCCATTGAAACATTAAAACTATAGGGCTTCAGAAAAACTGTATATCAAAAACTTGCGCACAGAGCTTAAAACTTAAGGTAAATTACTATGCTTAGGTGAAAATATTGACACCTAAATAACCGAAAATACATGGTAGCTATAAATCTAGCATTGAATTCTTGGGGTCAGTGGCGTAATTTTCTTTGGGGCAGGGGAGTAACTGCCCCTCCAAGACCTTGGTTTACACCACCCCTTCATACTTAATTTCTAACTCCGGATTGAACTTTTTTTTTTTAGCTTCTTTATCTTGTATTAGGTCATCTTCGAATTATGTTTATCTTGTTTTATAGTAGAGTGAAGTAGAAGATATTACGCCAAACTTTTTATTAGCTTCATATTATCATGTGTTTATTAATAATTGTTTAGTAAAATTAAGGATATTTCGGCGATTTATTTGACACCGGGAATGTGTCCTTAAATCCTGAATTTTTGAAACTGCCCCGAATTTTCGGAGCGGGTGGCCATCTATAATAGAATAAAACTTGGTTTTAGTTTACTTGAAACGACTACAGCCCACATCTAGCAGGTAAAGCATTAACTAATTCTACCATGAATAATTTATCTATTTATCAAATGGTTCAAAAACGGAAAAACCAAGAACAAACTAAAGCCAGGTTCCTATATGTGCTTTGTTACAATCCTAGTTTTAAAACTTCGATCAATTTATTTAAAGAAAACAGATAAAATCACAAAGCTTTAGACGCAAAGGTTCTTTGGCCTGTGAGGGTGGGAGACTAAGCATTACATTAAATAATAGCACTAAAATCAAACAGAAGAACAAGAAAAAAAATAAATTAAACAACAACAAATTACCATGCCAATCAAAATAATTGGATTAAGCACATTGAAAAGGGAAGATAGAGGTAAAAAGACAAGGGAGGAGAGAACTAACTCTCTAGGTATAGGAGGTGGTCAGTTAATTCTTTCTAGACTTAGAATTCAAAATTCAGGTTTGCAAATTTAAGCCAATCCGAGGAAATTTGGATTGTAGACGTGATCGCTTTAATCAAGAAATGATGCTATTGGTCAAAGTTTAGAGCAGTGATTGGCTAGAATACTTTTATTAGTAGAACGGTCTTTGTTTATCTTGGAATCAGGCTTTAGAAATGTTCACTTATTTCTCACTTAGAGTATGGCAATAAACCTCCTCTTTAGGGTATTTATAAACCTCCGCCATCGTGCAAGCCTTTCACCCATTTTGCACTGTGTCTATCACCAAATCTCCTCTTTTATGTAAGCAACCCTGCCTTTTCCATTCGAGGGTAAAAAAAAATTAGATGGTGCCTAAGTTAGAAGTTACGGAAATAAGACGGGAGATGGCGATATAACATTTTTCGTGGTTAAAATGAAAAAAAGATACAAATAGATTGTGGTTTTAGGGATAGTGGAAGGGTAATGACACTTGTTGCATGTACATTTCCTTTACAGTTTTTTTGTCAAGAGAAGTACTCTGTGGGATTAAGGAGCTAAATTTTAACTGTTCGAAAGTAGTAGGTAAGCCTATTTATAATTTAGGAGGAACATAATGTACTCAGATATTTTTGTACTAATGCATTAAAATTTGTTACGGAAACTCTTCCCAAATTCCCTTCTAAATTCGGAATTTAAAACTTTTTCGCCATCTGGATAGTTCTCTTTTTCATCCTGTTTAATTATTTACTTGCAGGATCCCGTGATGTTATTGCTTACCCCCCAACATGCCTTGAGAGGGGTAAAAAGTACAAAGTTCGAATAGAATTCAAGAGCTATGACACACAAGGAGAACAACCAAGGGCATCTGTTCTGATCGACTCGGTAAGCCTTTGCTTCACTCCTTTAACACAAAATCCTGATGATATATTGCACACTACTATTGACAAACTCGTTGTAGTACCAAGCCACCCTAAGCCGACACATCTGCGTTTCTAAAATGCCACAATTTGCCAAACGTGGGTGCTACACAGCGATTTTCGGCACTACAGTCAAAGAGTTGACTGTACTAGTGCTAAAATAGCACTTTCGTGCTACTGGTGGCAACCCTGAGCACGTGCTACAGTGTTACACACAATGAAATATTGCTAAAATAGCAATTTTGTACTACAGGTGGCAACCCTGCTGTCCACCTCAATTCTGCTATGTTTAGGGTTTCACTCTTCACAATCTCCCATGAAGCCACACAGCCATACTTACTTTAGACTTTTTTTCTTTATCTTCCACGTATTCGAAGACGCCATACTTTTCATTTGGCTCCAACTCGTTTGCAAAACTACGATTTTAGAAAACCATCACCTTTCATAAATAAGACCTAGCCATCTTAACTTATTTTTTTATTATAGCACTAGAAAGTGAGATTCAACCTTATTTTTCGTACAGCTTAATGTCTAATGTCATTAAAACATATACCCAACCACGAAGCTGCTTCTATGAGATTGACGATGTGATTCCTGTGATTCTTATGATTCCTGTCTATTTCACTCACATTTGGCTTCCCCACTCACATTTTATGATTAACTGAATTGAATTTTTTGATTAACTCAATCTGGAAGTGATTAGAGGTGAGTTTTCTTTTCTCGATAAGGATATGGTGATATGGATATTGCTGTGAACGCAACAGTAACAGTAACAATTGGTCTATGATTCCTGTGATTCCTGTGAATGTTTTTAATACATCACTCACGTTTTATTCTCCCTGTAAAAAGAGTAAAATATAAAAGGTGTAGAAGAAAAGAATACGGGATTTTTAAGCTCCTTCGATTTCGGAGCTACCTAAATAAAATAGCCTTTGGATCTAAAAATCCAATTTACCGACCGAAATCCTTTGATTTCATAAAAAGAAACCATCATAGACCAATTGTTACTGTTACTGTTGCGTTCACAGCAACATCCATATCACCATATCCTTATCGAGAAAAGAAAACTCACCTCTAATACTGAATCACTTCCAGATTGAGTTAATCAAAAAATTCAAATATCTTGATCCAATCATAGGCATTAATGGTGAATGAAGTAATGAAATTGGTGCGCGCAGCGTCCTCAGTCTTTTCACAGTTACGTGGAATACTCTGGAAAAGGAGGAATCTTAGTATTAAGACGAAACGCTGAGCGTATGAATCAATTGTTTGTTCTGTCCTCCTATACGGATGCAAAGCATGGCCAATAAAAGTATCTGAAACTCAGGCTCTGCATTCCTTCAGGCTCAGCGTCCTCAGTCTTTTCACAGTTACGTGGAATACTCTGGAAAAGGAGGAATCTTAGTATTAAGACGAAACGCTGAGCGTATGAATGTTCAATTGTTTGTTCTGTCCTCCTATACGGATGCAAAGCATGGCCAATAAAAGTATCTGAAACTCAGGCTCTGCATTCCTTTGACCACAGGTGCATTTAGGCATATGCTCGGACTGAATCTACGCGGCCGAATCTCGAACGAAATGATAAGACAACATTGTGGACAGAAGTTGAACCTGGAAGCAATCATTTGCCGCCGCCATCTCCACTGGTTCAGCCATGCCTGTCGCAGGCCTGATAACTCCGTTGTTTCTTGGGTACCTTGTTGCAAGCCACTCTCAAGCTGGAAAAAAAGGCATGGAGGTCAGTGAAAATCCTAGATAAATACCATCAAGTCCGACATCGAACCCATTTCTTGGTTCAGACAACACGGCCACCGATGGGACCCCTTCGGGCTCGAAATCACTGCTATTTTGGCCCTTGGCTGCACCCGATGGAATGTGACCGTCTGCCTCGTCCTAGTGCTAGGGAGAGCTGCAAAGCTTGTGCCCTTGTTCAAGTACAAAAGTAATTAAGTAATTTCTCTGGAAAGCATCTAGCATATCTTCCTCAACCCTACAAAGCACCCACACTTCAGAGCCATATAGGGCTATTGTCACTACCATGGCATCCTATTGGTCAAAACTTTTCCAGCTGTTGAAAAGACTTTGTGCCAGGTTAGCCATAGAGCCATAGATGGCTCACTTTTTAGATCTTCACTGTGTCTACCATACGTAATAATAATGCTACCCATGTGTGTGAAGTTTTCCATCTGGTCAACTTTCCTATTCCCTACTAAGTAAAATCACCTACTAATCCTCATTCATTTTAATTTAAGTGACTTAATCTTCTTGATATTAATTTTAAAGCATTTAATTTTCAAACATTTAATTTTAAGACAGTCAAATAATATACGCATCTAAGTCTTGGACAGTTTTATCTCTCCATTAAAGTCATAATCTACTTTAACCTCTGCAATGTTCCTGTAAAGAAATTCCAACAAAATGTAAACGGAGACAACCGGAGACTGCCCAACGTAGCTCCTAATTCCACAAATCAAATTAATTTATTTAACATAAAAAATACAAACAAATTTACAGCAGCCGTCTACAAAAACCACAAGGTTTGTTTACGATGGCTGCAAACTCATTATTATACAGCTCTACATCCACATAACAACTATCTCTGCGGAGAAAAAAATTCCACACCAAATTCCACACAGAGGCAACCTTTTAGCCTCACTTCCTAACTTACTACATTAATGTTATCCTAATACTTAGCACTAATCATTTTAACGTACTTTTCCGTTATACCCTACAAGGACAGGGCCTTCACTAAAGCTTTTCTATTGGCTGAGTCTACTGAAGCTATTAAACTAAGTACTGAAAGGGTCTGATATTTCAGACAGTAGTATCTCCTAGTCTAATAAGTATTGTGATGCTTAGCAATTTGCTTTCTATCGATTTTAAGCTAATGCCTATGCAAAACTTCATTCACTCTAATACCCTCTTTGGGAAATTTTCCTAGAATCACTAGGTAATTTCCCGTTTAAAAAAACATCATGTTTATATATTTTTTTTTTTTTTTATTAACAAATGGGTCACAAAAAAAACAACATAAAAATCTCCATATAATGCTAAAAAAACAAAACTGCATATAATACCAACAATATCAAAATAGGTCCCGACGCATATTAGCGTGTTTGGGATGACCCAAAAAAAGGAACACTTCAACTACTTATACACTAACACACTTCCTCGGGGAAATAATACTCTCTGACTATATAACATTCCATATCTTATCTTTAGCTTCGTAACCAGCGTATTTAAAACTCGTTTGCCATCATTTACGTATTCATTTCATTTACGAATTTATGGTACTATGAGTAAATGGAGCCTTATTATTTTCAAACCTTTTAACACTGCCCCTAACTTCTTACAAATAATCTTCATTCACTTCTAAGTTAGCAAAATTCCTTTATTATTTTCCACATCATTTCCTACAATTTTGCCACGGTTTAACACATTTTTAAAATGTCCGGCCTATTTATCCCAAATACTCTTGTTTCCATTCAATCTGCAAATATGCCATGAATGCCAGTCTGGTTGTACGCCGTCTGGCTGCATTCTCTAGATTCTCGGTAGTATTATAAAAATGGCCTCCTTCTACCTGAATCTAGTCTATTTGTTCTTGCAACTGTATGTAAAATTAATGCAGGGACTATTTTTTTCGTTATCCTGTTATAAAGGAGTAGATACCACTATGACAGCTACAATACCTTGCACTTTTTGCAACTAGAATTTAATTTTTAACGCCTTTCCAACCCAAAATAGACTTGGAGTCTTCTTTATTTATAAACCCTATCACACATAAACCCTGTCCGTTTTACCTGAAAAAATTTACTTTTACCTGAAGAATATATATATATATATATATATATATATATATATATATATATATATATATATATATATATATATTATATATATATATATATATATATATATATATATATATATATATATATATATATATATATATATATATATATATATATATATATATATATATATATATATATATATATATATATATATATATATATATATATATATATATATATATATATATATATTATATTTATATATATATATATATATATATATATATATATATATATATATATATATATATATAAAAAAAAAAAAAAAAAAAAAAAAAAAAAAAAAAAAAAATATATATATATATATATATATATATATATATATATATATATATATATATATATATATATATATATATATATATATATATATATATATATATATATATATATATTTAAAAGTGTGTAAGATAATATGAATAGAAAATGCGTGTAATGAAACTGTAGGTAGAGTTACAAAATATAGCTGAGTTATCAAAAAGGGCATGGAATTGTCTTCCCAAACTGATACGACAAGCTAGGTATTTCTCTGTTATTAAGACTATAACTTCTTCTTGTCCTTCCATTTTTTTTTTTTTTTTTTTTTTTTTTTTTTTTTTTTTTTTTGGAGAAATGTTAAATCTAAAATATAATTTTTGATATTTGTTTTGATATAATTTTTGGGAAATTTGTTTTTCTCCTGATACGTATGTTCATTTTATGCGATAGCTGATGATATCCCATTTTTCCAAATAGCCCTAGCTGCAGATCTTTGTCTATGAAACTCCTACAATGGTTTAATAGAAGTAACTAACTTTTCTTTATTTTTATGGCTTTTTTGAAGTTTTGTGGTTTATATATTATACAAAATTTGTCATTACATTTATACATTGGGTTATAAACGCTTCCCTTTATACGTAGATTGCCTTAATTCCTCGGGCTGATGCTATTCCATTCTTCCACGGAGACCAAGCCGCGGACCTTCGCCTTCAAGAGTACTCTTACAATAGATGCGGAGAGCATTTCTATGGTCTCTACAATGCAAAAGACAATGTCCCCGAAGACTGCAAAAAGTATATCTTCAGCATGGGTATATACACCCTTGGAAGTGGGTTTGGTAAGCACATCTTCTTTGTTTATGTTCATTTTCTTTTACTGTCCTTTCGTTCAGAATAGTTGAAAAATCTATTCAGTGTGATGGTTGGGTCGGTATAAACCACACGCCCCTGGTGCAATAGATCTAAATTATGCAAACTGCCTTTTGTTTATACATCGGTTTGGAGTGGAAAAAAGAGGGGGCATGTTGAATCAGGGCTATTCATTTGACTAGAAACGCCCAGGGATCATTTCCTTTGCCAAGAGGATTACAGATTTTAAATATTTACTGGGAGGGGTGTAAGGGGCCTGAAATGGGGCCAAAAAACAGTTTCGTCTCTGATAAGTTTGATACTTGGGTTTAAGTCTTTGGGCCAAGGAGATCCCTATGTACAAAAAATGGTTTTGGGGGTGCAGCCCGCCTTAAATGCAGCCCGAACCGAAAAGGGTCAAAAACTTCTGTGACTTGAAACTTATATCTGTAAGTTCTTGCGACCCCAATTCATTGGAAAAACTGTCAATAATATAATTTTAGATGAACTTGGAATCCAAAAAAGGGCCAATTTTTTCTTTTGTCTGAACGGTTTTAAACTTACAACTGTAAATCACTGGACCAAGGAGCCCCCTAATTTATATGAAATATTTTAAGTTCAGGGGTGATCCACTGCCCTCAAAAAAAAAACATACAGGTTGAGAAAGGGGGCCGAAAATTTTATTCTCAGATTGGCTTGAAACTTATGTCCTCAAGTCTTTTGGCCAAGAGAACCTCAATTCAATAACGGATTTGAAAAAAAAAAAAAATTCTCTAAGGTGAGTTTGATTCTGTGGCATTATTTCTGTGACACAAAATGGCAAGTCTAAGACTGTGACTAAATTTCTTAAGCACGAAGCAATCACTATTGCGTCATCTATTAAGATGTTTCAGTGTTTGAACAGAACTGTATCTGTTATAGTTTTATTCTTTGACTAGCGATGTAGAGGAAATAAACAGACGCAGCTCTAGGGAGAAAACATAGGTGAATGGTTGACTAGGGGCAAATCTGGCCCTAAGTTCTTAACAGCTGAGGACCATTAACTTTGTCATTAAAAAGGACGCGAGGCAGATGTGCAATTTTAAAAATATGTTTTATATTTTCATTTTAATTTATTTTTTATTTTATTATATTTAATTCTTTTTTATTTTAATTTTCCTGTTTAATTTTTCAATTTATGTTTTTTAGATAAATTTATATTATATTAATTAGGCGTGTTTAATTGCTGTTTAATTTTTAGAATGCAATTGCGATCCAACTGGTTCTCTAAGTGGTATCTGTGATCCTCTTGGTGGTGCTTGCCAGTGTAAAGATAATGTGGTCGGCAGACAATGTGACAAATGTGCCCCTGGAACTTATGGTTTTAGCCCTGAAGGTTGTACCACCTGTGACTGTAACCCAGTAGGATCACTTGACAATTTCTGTGATGTTTCCACTGGTCAGTGTCGATGTCGTCCAAACACCTATGGTCGTCAATGTGACCAATGTCAACCTGGATATTGGAATTTCCCGAATTGTCAACGATGTGAGTGTAACGGTCATGCTGATATATGTGATGCTAAAACAGGAAAATGTATTGACTGCAGAGATGCGACAGAAGGATATGGATGTGATAGGTAATATTTATTCCAAGAATATATTTCATATTAGTAATTTTAACTCGTTATTAAGTCAATGGCTATTACGCTATGAAAAACGGGGGGAGGGGAGATCAATATTCTTTAAAACACATTTCTGAGCGGCAGTTTTTCAATTTCGTGATGGAAATTCCCCTCCCCTCTACACAATGTGTAGGTATGTTTATGAAAATTCCATACTTTTTGTCAGTAGTTGGCATACATAAATATATTAATTTAAAATCAAAAAGATAGTTTTGTCAGTAGTTGGCATACATAAATATGTTAACTTAAAATTAAAAGACTGTTTTTCAGTAGTTGACATACATAAATATGTTAACTTAAAATCAAAAAGATAGTTTTGTCAGTAGTTGGCATGCAGAAATATGTTAACTTAAAATCAAAAAGATAGTTTTGTCAGTAGTTGGCATGCAGAAATATGTTAACTTAAAACTAAAAGACAGCATTGTCAGTGGTTGACATACAGAAATATATTAACTTAAAATTCAAAGACAGTATTGTCAGTGGTTGGCATACAGAAATATGTTAACTTGAAATTAAAAGACTGTTTTGTCAGTAGTTGGCGTAGATACATATGTTAACTTATAATTAAAGGACAGTATTGTCAGTAGTTGGCATACATAAATATGTTAAATTAAAATTAAAAGACAGTTTTTTCAGTAGTTGTGCCTGTTTTGAAGTTTCTACGAGAACGCCTTCTATAAAAACCTTATATGCCCCCAGGGCATAACTTAAAACTCTTGCCCTGAGGGTTCTGGGGGAGTGTCCTCCTCAAAAACATATTTTCTATGTGGAAATCAACTAAACTGAACAAAATGGCTATATCAAAATTTTGATTGGATGTGTCTGGGGGAATGATGGGCGTGGGGGGGCTAGTTGCCCTCCAATCACTTTCGACTATTAAAAAGGGCACTAGCCCTTTAATTTCTACGAAATCAACTACGCTGAACAAAAGGGGATATCTCAAAATTTTGATTGGATGTGTTTTGGGGAATGATGGGCGTAGGGGGGGGGGCTAGTTGCCCTCCAATCACTTTTGACTATTAAAAAGGGCTCTATCCCTATGAATATCTAATTGAATGAGCCTTTTTTGAAGTTTTACGACAGCGCCTTCAATTGAAACTTTATATGCCCCCAGGGCATAAATTAAAGCCCTTGTCCTGATGGTTGTGGGGGATTATCTTCCTTAAAAATATTTTTTCTATCTGGAAATCAACTACGCTGAACAAAATGGCTATCTCAAAATTTTGATTGGATGTGTTTGGGGAAATGATGGGCGTGGGGGGGGGGGCCTAGTTACACTCCAATCACTTTCGACTATTAAAAAGGGCCCTAGCCCTTTTATATCCAATTAAGGGAGCCTTTTTTCAAGTTTCTAAGACAATACCTTAAATACAAACATCATACGTTCCCAGTGCATAACTTAAAGCCCTTGCCCTAAGGGCTATGGAGGAGTGTCCTCCTCAAAATCATATGTTTTATCTGGAAATGAACTAAACCGAACAAAATAGCTATCTAAAAAATTTTACTGGGTGTGTTTGAGGGAATGATGGGCGTGAAGGGGGGCTAGTTGCCCTCCAATCACTTTCGACTATTAAAAAGGGCACTAGCCCTTTAATTTCCAATCGAATGAGCCTGTTTTGAGTGTCCTCCTCAAAAATATATTCTCTATCTGGAAATCAACTACGCTGAACAAAATGGCTATCTCACACTTTTGATGGGTTGTGTTTGGGGGAATGCGGGGCGTGGGTGGGGGGGCTAATTGCCCTCCAATCATTCTCGACTATTAAAAAGCGCACTAGCCCTTAAATTTCCAATCGAATGAGCCTGTTTTGTGGTTTCTACGACAATCCTTTCTATATAAACCTTATATTTCCCCAGGGCATAACTTAAAACTCTTGCCCTGAGGGTTATGGGGGATTGTCCTCCTCAAAAACATATTTTCTATCTGAAAATCAACTACGTTGAACAAAATGGCTATCTCAAAATTTTGATTGGATGTGTTTCAGGGAATGATGGGCGTGAGGGGGGGGGGGGGTTAGTTGCCCACCAATAACTTTCGACTATTAAAAAGGGTACTAGCCCTTTAATTTCCAATCGAATGAGCCTGTTTTGAGTGTCCTCCTCAAAAATATATTCTCTATCTGGAAATCAACTACGCTGAACAAAATGGCTATCTCAAAATTTTGATTGGATGTTTTTGGGGGAATGATGGGTTGGGGGGGGCTAGTTGCCCTCCAATCATTTTCGACTATTAAATAGGGCAATACCCCTTTAATTTCCAATCGAATGAGCCTGTTTTGAAGTTTCTACGACAACGCCTTCTATAAAAACCGTATATGCCCCCAGGGCCTATCTTAAAACCCTTGCCCTAAGAGTGGGGGGGGCTTCTCCTCCTCCCAATTATATGTTCTATCTGGAAATCAACTACGCTGAACAAAATGGTTATCTGAAAATTTTGATTGGATGTGTTTGGGGAAATGACGGGTGTGGGGGGGGGCTAGTAACACTCCAATCACTTTCGACTATTAAAAGGGGCACTAGCTCTTTAATTTCCAATCGAATGAGCCTGTTTTGAAGTTTCTACGACAAGGCCTTCTATAAATACCTTATATGCCCCCAGGCCATAACTTAAAACCCTTGCCCTGAGGGTTTTGGGGGTGTATCCTCAAAAATATATTTTCTATCTGGAAATCAACTATGCTGAACAAAATGACTATCTCAAATTTCGATTGGATGTGTTTGGGGGAATGATGGGCGTGGGGGGGGGCTAGTTGCCCTACAATAATTTTCGACTATTAAAAAGGGCACTAGAACTCTCGATTTCCAATCGAATGAGCCCCCTTTGAAGCTTCTACGACGACCCCTTCCATATGAAGTGCCTCTGGAAAAAAAAAATATATAATAAAACATTGGAGCCGTATGGCCTTTACTATAGGCAACGCTACAGCGTTGCCTCTGATATGTTAAATTAAAATCAAAAGACTGTTTTTCAGTAGTTGGCATACATAAATATGTTAACTTAAAATCAAAAAGACAGTTTTGTCAGTAGTTGGAATACAGAAATATGTTAACTTAAAATTCAAAGACAGTATTGTCAGTGGTTGGAATACAGAAATATGTTAACTTGAAATTAAAAGACTGATTTGTCAGTAGTTGGCGTAGATAAATATATTAACTTAAAATTAAAGGACAGTATTGTCAGTAGTCTGCTTACATAAATATGTTACCTTAAAATCAAAAGGACAGTTATTTCAGTAGTTGGCATACATAAATATGTTAAATTAAAATTAAAAGACAGTTTTTTCAGTAGTTGGCATACATAAATATGTTAACTTAAAATTAAAAGACAGTACTGTCAGTAGTTGGCATATATAAATATGTCAACTTAAAATTAAAAGACTGTTTTCTCAGTAATTGGCATACATAAATACGTTAACTTAAAATCAAAAAGACAGTTTTTCTCAGTAGTTGGCGTAGATAAATATGTTAACTTAAAATTAAAGGACTGTTTTCTCAGTAATTGGCATACATAAACACGTTAACTTAAAATCAAAAAGACAGTTTTTCTCAGTAGTTGGCGTAGATAAATATGTTAACTTAAAATTAAAAGACTGTTTTCTCAGTAATTGGCATAAATAAATACGTTAACTTAAAATCAAAAAGACAGTTTTTTTCAGTAGTTGGCGTAGTTAAATATGTTAACTTAAAATTAAAAGACAGTATTGTCAGTGGTTGGCATATATAAATATGTTAACTTAAAATTAAAAGTCTGTTTTCTCAGTAGTTAGCATACATAATTATGTTAACTTAAAATCAAAAAGACAGCTTTTTCAGTAGTTGGCGTAGTTAAATATGTTAACTTAAAATTAAAAGACAGTATTGTCAGTGGTTGGCATATATAAATATGTTAACTTAAAATTAAAAGACTGTTTTCTCAGTAATTATCATACATAATTACGTTAACTTAAAATCAAAAAGACAGTTTTTTTCAGTAGTTGGCGTAGATAAATATGTTAACTTAAAATTAAAAGACAGTATTCTCAGTGGTTGGCATATATAAATATATTAACTTAAAATTAAAAGACTGTTTTTTCAGTAGTTAGCATACATAAATATTTTAACTTAAAATCAAAAAGACAGTTTTTTTCAGTAGTTGGCGTACATAAATATGTTAACTTAAAATTAAAAGACTGTTTTCTCAGTGGTTGGCATATATAAATATGTCAACTTAAAATTAAAAGACTGTTTTCTCAGTAATTGGCATACATAAATACGTTAACTTAAAATCAAAAAGACAGTTTTTTTCAGTAGTTGGCGTAGATAAATATGTTAACTTAAAATTAAAAGACTGTTTTCTCAGTAATTGGCATACATAAACACGTTAACTTAAAATCAAAAAGACAGTTTTTCTCAGTAGTTGGCGTAGATAAATATGTTAACTTAAAATTAAAAGTCTGTTTTCTCAGTAATTGGCATACATAATTACGTTAACTTAAAATAAAAAAGACAGTATTTTTCAGTAGTTGGCGTAGTTAAATATGTTAACTTAAAATTAAAAGACAGTATTGTCAGTGTTTGGCTTATATAAATATGTTAACTTCAAATTAAAAGACTGTTTTCTCAGTAATTGGCATACATAAATACGTTAACTTAAAATCAAAAAGACAGCTTTTTCAGTAGTTGGCGTAGAAATTAAAAGACAGTATTGTCAGTGGTTGGCATATATAAATATGTTAACTTAAAATTAAAAGACTGTTTTCTCAGTAATTGGCATACATAAATACGTTAACTTAAAATCAAAAAGACAGTTTTTTCAGTAGTTGGCTTATATAAATATGTTAACTTAAAATTAAAAGACTGATTTGTCAGTAGTTGGCGTAGATAAATACGTTAACTTAAAATCAAAAAGACAGTTTTTCTCAGGAGTTGGAGTAGATAAATATGTTAACTTAAAATTAAATGACAGTTTTTTCAGTAGTTGGCATACATAAATATGTTGACTTAAAATTAAAAGACATTATTGTCAGTGGTTGGCTTATATAAGTATGTTAACTTCAAATTAAAAGACTGTTTTCTCAGTAATTGGCATACATAAATACTTTAACTTAAAATCAAAAAGACAGTTTTTTTCAGTAGTTGGCGTAGATAAATATGTTAACTTAAAATTAAAAGACTGTTTTCTCAGTAATTGGCATACATAAACACGTTAACTTAAAATCAAAAAGACAGATTTTCTCAGTAGTTGGCGTAGATAAATCTGTTAACTTAAAATTAAAGGACAGTATTGTCAGTAGTTGGCATACATAAATAGGTATGTTAACTTAAAATTAAAAGACAATATTGTCAGTGGTTGGCATATATAAATATGTTAACTTAAAATTAAAAGACTGTTTTTTCAGTTATTGGCATACATAAATACGTTAACTTAATATCATAAAGACAGTTTTTTTCAGTAGTTGGCATAGATAAATCTGTTGACTTAAAATTAAAGGACAGTATTGTCAGTAGTTATCATACATAAATATTTATGTTAACTTAAAATTAAAATTCAGTATTGTCAGTGTTTGGCATATATAAATATATTAACTTAAAATTAAATGACTGTTTTTTCAGTTGTTGTCATACATGAATATGTATGTTAAATTAAAATTAAAAGACAGTATTTTCAGTGGTTGGCATATATAAATATGTTAAATTAAAATTAAAAGACTGTTTTCTCTGTAGTTAGCATACATAAATACGTTAACTTAAAATCAAAAAGACAGTTTTTTTCAGTAGTTGGCGTAGATAAATCTGTTAACTTAAAATTAAAGGACAGTATTGTCAGTAATTGGCATACATAAATATGTATGTTAACTTAAAATTAAAAGACAGTATTGTCAGTGGTTGGCATATATAAATATGTTAATTTAAAATTAAAAGACTGTTTTTTCAGTAATTGGCATACATAAATACGTTAACTTAAAATCAAAAAGACAGTTTTTTTCAGTAGTTGGCGTAGATAAATCTGTTAACTTAAAATTAAAGGACAGTATTGTCAGTAGTTGGCATACATAAATATGTATGTTAACTTAAAATTAAAAGACAGTATTGTCAGTGGTTGGCATATATAAATATGTTAACTTAAAATTAAAAGACTGTTTTCTCAGTAGTTGGCATACATAAATATGTATACTACTACTACTAACAACTCACCGCAGCACCAAGCTCTCTGAGGCCAATACAGCTACGCACGCTGCTTCTTCACCCAAATCTGTTCAAAGCCTCTCTTTTTGTATCTACCCATGAAATTCCCATTGCCTTTAAATCTTTCTTCTTGACGTCCGCCCACCACAAAAGAGGACTACCTGCTTTCCGTTTAGCCCTAGATGGTTGGCCGAAAAGAACAATCTTCGGCAATCTGTCATCCTTCATCCGCACAACATGCCCTAACCACCTCAACCTTTCTTTCATTATAGACCTAGAAAGCGGTATTGAACCACATTTTTCGTATAGCCTATTGTTTGAAATACGGTCAGTCAGCCGGGTACCCAGAACAATCCTTATGCAATTTCTCAGGAAAACATCTAGCAAATCTTCATCCGCTTTTCGGAGCGTCCATGCTTCAGAGCCATATTTGACCACTGTCATCACTGTAGCTTCTAATATTCTAATCTTGGTTTGCAGACTTATCTTCCTATTCTTCCAGACTTTTTAACTGTGAAAAAACACCCTGAGCCTTGGCTATTCTATTTTTAACATCTTCACTGCTCGCACCATCTTTACTAATAATACTACCAAGGTAAGTGAAGCTGCCCACCTGATCAATCTTTTCATTATCCAACGTCACCTTTTCATCTTCACTTATTCCTAGCCTTAGTGACTTAATCTTCCTAACATTAATTTTCAAACCAATACTAGCACCCTGAACTCGCAAAACCTCTAAAACTTCATTCATATTGGTCACACTTTCATCTAGGATGCTTAAATCATCAGCATAATCCAAGTTCAGGAAACTTTTTCCTCCCCATTTGATTCCGTTGTTTCCCATTGCCTTTTCTCTGCTCCTTAAAACAAAGTCCATCAAAATAATCCATATAAAGGGGGATAGAACACAACCCTGCTTAACTCCTGATTTAATACAAAACCAGTTGCTAACCTCATTTCCTACCTTAACCGCAGCAGTGTTATTCTCGTACATAGATGTATGTTACGTACATAACATGTATGTTAACTTAAAATTAAAAGACAGTATTGTCAGTGGTTGGCATATATAAATCTGTTAACTTAAAATTAAAGGACAGTATTGTCAGTAGTTGGCATACATAAATATGTATGTTAACTTAAAATTAAAAGACAGTATTGTCAGTGGTTGGCATATATAAATATGTTAACTTAAAATTAAAAGACTGTTTTCTCAGTAATCGGCATACATAATTACTTTAACTTAAAATCAAAAAGACAGTTTTTTCAGTAGTTGGCGTAGATAAATATGTTAACTTAAAATTAAAAGACTGTTTTTTCAGTAATTGTCATACATAAATACGTTAAGTTAAAATCAAAAAGACATTTTTTCTCAGCAGTTGGCGTAGATAAATATGTTAACTTAAAATTAAAGGACAGTATTGTCAGTAGTTGGCATACATAAATATGTATGTTAACTTAAAATTAAAAGACAGTATTGTCAGTGGTTGGCATATATAAATATGTTAACTTAAAATTAAAAGACTGTTTTCTCAGTAATTGGCATACATAAATACGTTAACTTAAAATCAAAAAGTTTTTTCAGTAGTTGGTGTATATAAATATGTTAACTTAAAATTAAAAGACTGTTTTCTCAGTAATTGGCATACATAAATACGTTAACTTAAAATCAAAAAGACAGTTTTTTTCAGTAGTTGGCGTAGATAAATATGTTAACTTAAAATTAAAGGACAGTATTGTCAGTAGTTGGCATACATAAATATGTATGTTAACTTAAAATTAAAAGACAGTATTGTCAGTGGTTGGCATATATAAATATGTTAACTTAAAATTAAAAGACTGTTTTTTCAGTTATTGGCATACATAAACACGTTAACTTAAAATCAAAAAGACAGTTTTTTTCAGTAGTTGGCGTAGATAAATCTGTTAACTTAAAATTAAAGGACAGTATTGTCAGTAGTTGGCATACATAAATATGTATGTTAACTTAAAATTAAAAGACAGTATTGTCAGTGGTTGGCATATATAAATATGTTAACTTAAAATTAAAAGACTGTTTTCTCAGTAATTGGCATACATAAATATGTATGTTAACTTAAAATTAAAAGACAGTATTGTCAGTGGTTGGCATATATAAATATGTTAACTTAAAATTAAAAGACTGTTTTCTCAGTAATTGGCATACATAAATACGTTAACTTAAAATCAAAACTTTTTTTCAGTGTTGGCGTAGTAAATCTGTTAACTTAAAATTAAAGACAGTATTGTCATTAGTTGGCATACATAAATATGTATGTTGACTTAAAATTAAAAGACAGTATTGTCAGTGGTTGGCATATATAAATATATTAACTTCAAATTAAAAGACTGTTTTCTCAGTAATTTGCATACATAAATACTTTAACTTAAATTCAAAAAGACAGTGTTTTTCAGTAGTTGGCGTATATAAATATGTTAAGTGAAAATTAAAAGACTGTTTTCTCAGTAATTGGCATACATTAATACGTTAACTTAAAATCAAAAAGACAGTTTTTCTCGGTAGTTGGCGTAGATAAATATGTTAACTTAAAATTAAAGGACAGTATTGTCAGTAGTGGGCATACATAAATATGTATGTTAACTTCAAATTAAAAGACAATATTGTCAGTGGTTGGCTTATATAAATATGTTAACTTCAAATTAAAAGACTGTTTTCTCAGTAATTGGCATACATAAATACGTTAAGTTAAAATCAAAAAGACAGTTTTTTTCAGTAGTTGGCGTAGATAAATCTGTTAACTTAAAATTAAAGGACAGTATTGTCTGTAGTTGGCATACATAAATATGTTAACTTAAAATTAAAAGACTGTTTTCTCAGTGGTTGTCATATATAAATATGTTAACTTAAAATTAAAAGACTGTTTTCTCAGTAATTGGCATACATAAATATGTCTGTTTACTTAAAATTAAAAGACAGTATTGTCAGTGGTTGGCATATATAAATATGTTAACTTAAAATTAAAAGACTGTTTTTTCAGTTATTGGCATACATAAATACGTTAACTTAAAATCAAAAAGACAGTTTTTTTCAGTAGTTGGCGTAGATAAATCTGTTAACTTAAAATTAAAGGACAGTATTGTCAGTAGTTGTCATACATAAATATGTATGTTGACCTAAAATTAAAAGACAATATTTTCAATTGTTGGCATATATAAATATGTTAACTTAAAATTAAAAGACTGTTTTTTCTGTAATTGGCATACATAAACACGTTAACTTAAAATCAAAAAGACAGTTTTTTTCAGCAGTTGGCATAGATAAATCTGTTGACTTAAAATTAAAGGACAGTATTGTCAGTAGTTGTCATACATAAATATGTATGTTAACTTAAAATTAAAAGACAGTATTGTCAGTGGTTGGCATATATAAATATATTAACTTAAAATTAAAAGACTGTTTTCTATAGACTGTTAAAAAGACTACTTTAAAAAGACTGTCTATAAAGATTGTCTAAAAGACTGTCTAAAAAGACTGTTTTTAAAAAGACTGTCTATAGACTGTTTTAAAAAGACTGTTTCTATAGACTGTTTTAAAAGACTGTTTTCTATAGCTTGGTCAATATTAAACATTACAAAATAATTTCACTTTTCCTTCAAATGAGGTAAGGAAGTTTTAGCAAATGACCTCGACTTTTCCTTCTAAGATTCTAATCTTGGTTTGCAGACTTATCTTCCTATTCTTCCAGACTGTTTTATAACTGTGAAAAAACACCCTGAGCCATGGCTATTATACATTTAACATCTACACTGTTTCCACCGTCTTTGCTATTAATACTACCAAGGTAAGTGAAACTGCCCACCTGATCAATCGTTTTTTTACCCAAAGTCACCTTTTCATCTTCACTTACTCATAAACTTAGGGACTTGGTCTTCTTAACATTAATTTTCCAACCAATTCTAGCGCCCTGAACTTGCAAAACATCTAAAACTTCATTCATTTTGGTAAAACTTTCATCTAGGATACTAAAATCATCAGCATAATCTAAGTCCAGGAAACTTTTTCCTTCCCATTTGATTCCGTGTTCTCCCATTCCCTTTCCTTTGCTCCTTAAGACAAAGTCCATCAAAATGATCCATATAAATGGGATAGAACACAACCCTGCTTAACACCTGATTTAATACAAAACCAGCTGCTAACCTCATTTCCTACCTTTAACCGCAGCAGTATTATTCTCGTACATATATGTATGTTACGTACATAACATGTATGTTAACTTAAAATTAAAAGACAGTATTGTCAGTGGTTGGCATATATAAATCTGTTAACTTAAAATTAAAGGACAGTATTGTCAGTAGTTGGCATACATAAATATGTATGTTAACTTAAAATTAAAAGACAGTATTGTCAGTGTTTGGCATATATAAATATGTTAACTTAAAATTAAAAGACTGTTTTCTCAGTAATTGGCATACATAAATACGTTAACTTAAAATCAAAAAGACAGTTTTTTCAGTAGTTGGCGTAGATAAATATGTTAACTTAAAATTAAAAGACTGTTTTCTCAGTAGTTGGCGTAGATAAATACGTTAACTTAAAATCAAAAAGACAGTTTTTCTCAGTAGTTGGCGTAGATAAATATGTTAACTTAAAATTAAAAGACAGTATTGTCAGTGATGGGCATACATAAATATGTATGTTAACTTAAAATTAAAAGACAGTATTGTCAGTGGTTGGCATATATAAATATATTAACTTAAAATTAAAAGACTGTTTTATCAGTAATTGGCATACATAAATATGTATGTTAACTTAAAATTAAAAGACAGTATTTTCAGTGGTTGGCATAGATAAATATGTTAACTTAAAATTAAAAGACTGTTTTCTCAGTAGTTGGCATACATAAATACGTATGTTAACTTAAAATCAAAAAGACAGTTTTTCTCAGTAGTTGGCGTAGATAAATCTGTTAACTTAAAATTAAAGGACAGTATTGTCTGTAGTTGGCATACATAAATAAGTATGTTAACTTAAAATTAAAAGACAATATTGTCAGTTGTTGTCATATATAAATATGTTAACTTCAAATTAAAAGACTGTTTTTTCAGTAATCTTCATACATAAATGATTTAACTTAAAATCAAAAAGAAAGTTTTTTTCAGCAGTTGGAATATATAAATCTGTTGACTTAAAACTCAAGGACATTCTTGTCTGTAGTTATCATACATAAATAGTTATGTTAAATTCAAATAAAAAGACAATATTTTCAGTGGTTTGCTTATATAAATATATTAACTTCAAATTAAATTACTGTTTTTTCAGTTGTTGGTATACATGAATATGTATGTTAAATTAAAATTAAAAGACAGTATTGTCAGTGGTTGGCATATATAAATATGTTAACTTAAAATTAAAAGACTGTTTTTTCAGTAGTTAGCATACATAAATACGTTAACTTAAAATCAAAAAGACAGTTTTTTTCAGTAGTTGGCGTAGATAAATCTGTTAACTTAAAATTAAAGGACAGTATTGTCAGTAGTTGGCATACATAAATATGTATGTTAACTTAAAATTAAAAGACAGTATTGTCAGTGGTTGGCATATATAAATATGTTAACTTAAAATTAAAAGACTGTTTTTTCAGTTATTGGCATACATAAATACGTATACTACTACTACTAACAACTCATCGCAGCACCAAGTCTCTTGAGGCCAACGTAGCTAGCGTACGCTACCTCCTGCCACCCCAATCTATTCAAAGGCCAGTCTTGTTAGCACCTGCCATACGTAAGTATGCCATGTTAACTTAAAATCTTACTTTATGACAGTCCTCTCATCCCAGACTGTTTTAGGACGACCTGCTTTCCGTTTAGCCCTAGACTGGTTGGCCGAAAAGAACAATCTTCCGCAAACTGTCATCCTTCATCTGCACAAGATTGCCCTAACCACCTCAGACCTGTTCTTTCATTATAGACTGTCTAGAAAGCGGTATTGAACCACATTGTTTCGTATAGACTATTGTTTGAAATACTGTTTGTCTATAGCCGGGTACACTATGAAACATTACAATATAATTGCACTTTTCCTGTAAAACGATCTAGCAAATCTTCATCGCGCATTATTCGGAGCGTCCATGCTTCAGAGCCATATTCTTACCACTGTCATCATCTGAAGCTTCTAAGATTCTAACCTTAGCTTGCAGACATATCTATCCTATTCTTCCAGACTTTTTTTAACTTGTGAAATACACCCTAAGCCTTCGGCTGATTCGTATCTTTTAACATCTTCACTGCTCCCACTCATGCTTTACTATTTTTATATCTTCTACGGTAAGTGAAGTTGCTCACCTGATCCAATAACAATTCATTGCCCAACAGTGCCAACCTTTTCAACTTCACTGATTTCCTAGCCTTAGCGACTTAACTTTTCACAAACAATTGATTTTCGAAACCAATACATAGAAGCTTGAACTCGTCAAATACCTCTAAAACATAAATCATTATGCTACACACAATCATCTAAGATGACTTAAATCATCAGACAGTATTGCCAGTGGTCGGCAGATATAAGTATGTTAACTTCCCATTTGATGACCGTGGTCTCAGCCATTGGCATTCCTGTAATACGTTAACACAAAGTCCATTAAAAGACAGTCCATTTCAGTAGGTGGCGATAGATAAATAACCCTGCTTAACTCCTAAAATTAATACAGACTGTTTTCTCAGCTGGTTGGCATATATAAATATGTTAACTTAAAATTAACAGCAGTGTTATTCTCGTACATAATGTATGTTAGCATACATAAATATGTATGTTAACTTAAAATTAAAAGACAATATTGTCAGTGGTTGGCATATATAAATATGTTAACTTAAAATTAAAAGACTGTTTTTTCAGTAATTGGCATACATAAATACGTTAACTTAAAATCAAAAAGACAGTTTTTTTCAGTAGTTGGCGTAGATAAATCTGTTAACTTAAAATTAAAGGACAGTATTGTCAGTTGTTGGCATATATAAATATGTCAACTTAAAATTAAAATAGTGTTTTCTCAGTAATCGGCATACATAAATAATTTAACTTAAAATCAAAAAGACAGTTTTTTCAGTAGTTGACGTAGATAAATATGTTAACTTAAAATTAAAAGACTGTTTTCTGAGTAATTGGCATACATAAATACGTTAACTTAAAATCAAAAAGACAGTTTTTCTCAGTAGTTGGAAAGATAAATCTGTTAACTTAAAATTAAAGGACAGTATTGTCAGTAGTTGGCATACATAAATATGTATGTTAACCTAAAATTAAAATACAGTATTGTCAGTGGTTGGCATATATAAATATATTAACTTAAAATTAAAAGACTGTTTTCTCAGTAATTGGCATACATGAATATGTATGTTAACCTAAAATTAAAAGATAATATTGTCAATGGTTGGCATATATAAATATGTTAACTTAGAATTAAAAGACTGTTTTCTCAGTTGTTAGCATACATAAATACGTTAACTTAAAATCAAAAAGACAGTTTTTTTCAGCAGTTGGCATAGATAAATCTGTTAACTTAAAATTAAAGGACAGTATTGTCATTAGTTGGCATACATAAATATGTATGTTAACTTAAAATTAAAAGACAGTATTGTCAGTGGTTGGCATATATAAATATGTTAATTTAAAATTAAAAGACTTTTTTTTCAGTTATTGTCATACATAAATGCGTTAACTTAAAATCAAAAAGACAGTTTTTTTTCAGTAGTTGGCATAGATAAATCTGTTAACTTAAAATTAAAGGACAGTATTGTCAGTAATTGGCATACATAAATATGTATGTTAACTTAAAATTAAAAGACAGTATTGTCAGTGGTTGGCATATATAAATATGTTAACTTAAAATTAAAAGACTGTTTTCTCAGTAGTTAACATACATAAATATGTATACTACTACTACTAACAACTCACCGCAGCACCAAGCCGCCTGAGGCCAACACAGCTACGCACGATTCTCCTCCACCCCTATCTATTCAAAGGCTCTCTTTTCACACCCGCCCACGAAGTTCCCATTTCCTTTAAATCTTTCTTTATGACGTCCTCCCACCCCAGACGGGGACGACCTGCTTTCCGTTTAGCCCTTAATGGTTGACCGAAGAGAACAATTTTCGGCAATCTGTCATCCTTCATCCGCACAACGTGCCCTAACCACCTCAACCTTTCTTTCATTATAGACCTAGAAAGCGGTATTGAACCACGTTTTTCGTATAGCCTATTGTTTGAAATACGGTCAGTCAGCCGGGTACCCAGAACAATCCTTAAGCAATTTCTCTGGAAAACATCTAGCAAATCTTCATCCGCTTTTCGGAGCGTCCATGCTTCAGAGCCATATTTGACCACTGTCATCACTGTAGCTTCTAAGATTCTAATCTTGGTTTGCAGACTTATCTTCCTATTCTTCCAGACTTTTTTTTAAGTGTGAAAAAACACCCTGAGCCTTGGCTATTCTATTTTTAACATCTTAACTGCTCCCACTATCTTTACTAATAATACTACCAAGGT
Source organism: Artemia sp. Qi Xiang Cuo (assembly GCF_049724085.1). Lineage (NCBI taxonomy): Eukaryota > Metazoa > Arthropoda > Branchiopoda > Anostraca > Artemiidae > Artemia > Artemia sp. Qi Xiang Cuo. The sequence continues at coordinate 11,175,224 of NC_142809.1, forward strand.
AAGTGAAGCTGCTCACCTGATCAATCTTTTCATTACCCAACGTCACCTTTTCATCTTCACTTATTCCTAGCCTTAGTGACTTAGTCTTCCTAACATTAATTTTCAAACCAATACTAGCCCCCTGGACTCGAAAAACCTCTAGAAGTTCATTCATTTTGCTCAAACTATCATCTAGGATGCTTAAATCATCAGCACAATCTAAGTCCAGGAAATATTTTCCTCCCCATTTGATTTCGTGGTCTCCCTTTACCTTTCCTGTGCCCCTGAAGAAAAAGTATATCAAAATAATCCATACAAAGGGGGATAGAACACAATCCTGCTTAACTCCTGATTTAATACAAAACCAGTTGCTAACCTCATTTCCTACCTTAACCGCAGCAGTGTTTTTCTCGTACATAGATGTATGTTACGTACATAACATGTATGTTAACTTAAAATTAAAAGACAGTATTGTCAGTGGTTGGCATATATAAATATGTTAACTTAAAATTAAAAGACTGTTTTCTCAGTAATTGGCATACATAAATATGTATGTTGACTTAAAATTAAAAGACAGTATTGTCAGTGGTTGGCATATATAAGTATGTTAACTTCAAATTAAAAGAGTGTTTTCTCAGTAATCGGCATACATAAATACGTTAACTTAAAATCAAAAAGACAGTTTTTTTCAGTAGTTGACGTAGATAAATATGTTAAGTTAAAATTAAAAGACTGTTTTCTCAGTAATTGGCATACATTAACACGTTAACTTAAAATCAAAAAGACAGTTTTTCTCGGTAGTTGGCGTAGATAAATCTGTTAACTTAAAATTAAAGGACAGTTTTTTCAGTAGTTGGCATACATAAATATGTTAACTTAAAATTAAAAGACAGTATTGTCAGTGGTTGGCATATATAAATATGTTAACTTAAAATTAAAAGACTGTTTTCTCAGTTATTGGCATACATAAATATTTATGTTAACTTAAAATTAAAAGACAGTATTGTCAGTGGTTGGCATATATAAATATGTTAACTTAAAATTAAAAGACTGTTTTCTCAGTGGTTGTTATATATAAATATGTTAAATTAAAATTAAAAGACTTTTTTGTCAGTAGTTGCCATACATAAATATGTTAACTTAAATTAAGTCAGTGGTTGGCATATATAAATCTGTTAACTTAAAATTAAAGGACAGTATTGTCAGTAGTTGGCATACATAAATATGTATGTTAACTTAAAATTAAAAGACAGTATTGTCAGTGGTTGGCATATATAAATATGTTAACTGAAAATTAAAAGACTGTTTTCTCAGTAATTGGCATACATAAATACGTTAACTTAAAATCAAAAAGACAGTGTTTTTCAGTAGTTGGCGTAGATAAATATGTTAACTGAAAATTAAAAGACTGTTTTCTCAGTAATTGGCATACATAAACACGTTAACTTAAAATCAAAAAGACAGTTTTTCTCAGTAGTTGGCGTAGATAAATCTGTTAACTTAAAATTAAAGGACAGTATTGTCAGTAGTTGGCATACATAAATATGTATGTTAACGTTAAAATTAAAAGACAGTATTGTCAGTGGTTGGCATATATAAATATGTTAACTTAAAATTAAAAGACTGTTTTTTTCAGTTATTGGCATACATAAATACGTTCACTTAAAATCAAAAAGACAGTTTTTTTCAGTAGTTGGCGTAGATAAATCTACGCCAACTACTGAATGCCAATTACTGTTTTCTCAGTAATTGGCATACATAAATACGTTAACTTAAAATCAAAAAGACAGTTTTTTCAGTAGTTGGCGTAGATAAATCTGTTAGCTTCAAATTAAAAGACGGTTTTGTCAGTGGTTGTTATATATAAATATGTTAAATTAAAATTAAAAGACTTTTTTGTCAGTAGTTGCCATACATAAATATGTTAACTTAAATTAAAAGGAAAAAATGGGTTTGGAATCGTCTCCTTGAGTCGCAAAAGTCTTAAGTTTTAACGTTTAAGAAATTATATTAAGTGAACTTGTATCAAATATGCCAAGTCAAAAAAAAACTATTTAAATTGTAAATAAAAAATTGTATATGATAAAAGGTTTGCTCTAAATAAGTGCACTAATATTGTAAATAAAATTTTAACAATTGACACTGAAATGGTTTTACCCAGGCATGGAAGCTTTGGGAAGCGTTTGAATCCGCCCTACGCGAAGTCTTGTGATTTTGGGATACATCTTATTTTTCATATACTTTTCCTATTGTTTGTTTTCAATGAAAATTGGGTCTCCCTAAAATTTTACCTCCTCCTCAAAAAGCTTCCTGTTTTCAAATATTATTATGTATGTCAACGAGGGGCTCTCTTTGAATACACATAGCAGTTTAGAAATATTTAATGCAAGCAGCAATAAACAGATGTTTTATAAACAAGATTTTCCTATGCTACAAATATGTTCCAAAAAGGGCATTTAATGCAAGCAGCTGTTTTGTCAACATGTAACAAGACGTTTTTATGCTGCAAATATGTTCCAAAAAGGGCATTGATAAAAGGGCATTTAATGCAAGCAGTTGTTTTGTCAACTTGTAACGATACGTTTTTATGCTGCAATTATGTTCGATAAGGGCATTGATAAAAGGGCATTTAATGCAAGCAGCTGTTTTTTCAAATGTAACAAGACGTTTTTGTGCTGCAAATATGTTCCAAAAAGGGCATTTAATGCAAGCAGCTGTTTTGTCAACATGTAACAAGACATTTTTATGCTGCAAATATGTTCCAAAAAGGGCATTGATAAAAGGGCATTTAATGCAAGCAGTTGTTTTGTCAACTTGTAACGATACGTTTTTATGCTGCAATTATGTTCGATAAGGGCATTGATAAAAGGGCATTTAATGCAAGCAGCTGTTTTTTCAAATGTAACAAGACGTTTTTGTGCTGCAAATATGTTCCAAAAAGGGCATTTAATGCAAGCAGCTGTTTTGTAAACATGTAACAAGACGTTTTTATGCTGCAAATATGTTCCAAAAAGGGCATTGATAAAAGAGCATTTAATGCAAGCAGTTGTTTTGTCATCTTGTAACGATACGTTTTTATGCTGCAATTATGTTCGAAAAGGGCATTGATAAAAGGGCATTTAATGCAAGCAGCTGTTTTTTCAAATGTAACAAGACGTTTTTGTGCTGCAAATATGTTACAAAAAGGGCATTTAATGCAAGCAGCTGTTTTGTCAACATGTAACAAGACGTTTTTATGCTGCAAATATGTGTTTGAAAAAAGGTTAAAATAAGATTTATCTTAACGTGACCAATGTTTTGACACTAAAGAGCCTTTAGATTCTGATAATATTTTTATTGGCTAATATTTTAATTTTTTTTTTAATGAAATTATATATAATCAAATTCAACATCCTGAGCCCCTCCCAAAATCACTGGTAAATAATTTTATTTGTTCTGAACATACTTCAAATGTTTTTCAAATCCCCCCGTCCCAAAACCACTCCTGATATACGCGCCTAGTATATAGCTAACTAGAATTCTGCATGGTCAATTTTCCATGTGGTCTTTTTTTAGCTGCTTTTCTTTACTGAACCTAGTGGTTCCAAATTGGAATTATATGGGAAAAGCTGAATTTACATTAGGTACTGTCGTCTTTCAACCGATTGCTATATTTTTTCTTACTTCTTGTAAGTTTGTTCTGATTATAATTCCGATATTAAATACATTCTATTTGGAAACAGTGTGGTTTATCCCCTTTTGTGAACTAAAATCTACTTAAAGCAAGATTTTAAACCAAGCTTTACAGTGACAAAACTCTTACAATATATTCAGGAATTTTTAGTTTATTGGATTTCCTGGGTTACTTCCCGTTTAATTGCATCCCAGGTCCCAACCTCCCCCTCCCTCTCCTAATGACTGGTTATGATCCTAGGCTATAAAAGTTTCTTGATTTTGTCGGTTTGCATTGTCTGTTTTGCATGGGCGCCCATATGGGGGGGCAGGGGGGGGCTTTTGCCCCCCCCCCTTGCTGAATGATGCTGCCTTATTTTTATATGTTTGTTCTGACATTTCTATTATATAGCATTAAAAGTAGCAATTAGTCGAAGTTTGCCCCCCCCCCCTGGAATTCAGCTTATGGGCGCCCATGCGGTTTTGGAATTATTTCTCATCAAAAGCTGGTTCATAATGGTAATGCGCCAATTTGAAAGTTATTTGACGCAAAGTTATGTGTCTAACCAAGGGCTATACCCAGGTATTGGGGGTATAGTTAAACTGAAACAGACTCTGGAAATATAAGGAATATAAATCTTCTGAATGTTTTAAAGTAAGAATTTGTTAATATAGTGTTTTTAGTGTTAATTATAGTGTTATAGTATAACACTATATATATTGTTAATTAGTTTTTTTATCCTTTTGCTATTTTTTTCATAGAAACAGTAGATAATAAATACAGGACAGTATCCAAGACTTGGGGGGGGGGAGAGGAGAGGAAAGTTCCACAAAAAAAAACTTCAAAAACTTCATTTAAATGTGTTTATATTTATTTTTGTTACGTTGTTACCCCCCCCCCCCCCTGCCTAGATACAGTCTTGAAAAAATATTAGGAAAACGTTTTTGCAGCTTTTTCGGCTTGAGGATGCTTTATAGGGAGAATAGGTGGGTGTGGAGTGTGCATATTTACCTATATATATATATATATATATATATATATAAAAAAAAAAATATATATATATATATATATATATATATATATATATATATATATATATATATATATATATATATATATATATATATATATATATATATATATATATATATATATATATATATATACGGTATTTTTTGAAATAAGTGAAGAAATACAAAAGAAACGTGGAAACCGAAAAAAATTAGTTTAAATGGTGGAGCCTGGGAGAGAAAATTTTCAAACGATGCAAAACCTTCCGTATAAAATTATCAAAAATGAGCGTAAAATGCTCTTTGGGCACGACTGCCCCCCCCCCCCTATCTGTATAAAAGATTTTTGAAATATGTGGGAAACATGCACAAGAAACGTGGAAATAAAAAAAAATATTTAAATGGAGCAGCCTGGGGGAGAACATGTTCAAACGATGCAACACTTTCTTCCAAAAATGTGGAGAATTATGTGTAAAAAGCTTGTCGGACATGAGCCCCCCCCTCTTAATGAGTGTAATACCCTTTGATATGGGGATCTGGCTACGCTTTTCAAGTACTCAAAATTTGAATGTTATCTGAAGAAGAAGAAATTAATTTTTTATCATTTCATTTTAAGAAAAACGAACAATTCACAAAATGCACCCCTTTAAACGTTTTATGTATGCTTATAGATGCCTGGAGGGATATTACGGAGACCCAAGGTTGGGAGTAGATATACCTTGTCGACCCTGTCCATGTCCCGGAACAGCTGATTCAGGACATTCCTTTGCCTCTAGATGTGCCCTGGACCCTAGATCTCAGGATGTAATTTGTGAATGCGAAGAAGGATATGCAGGTACGGTATAATAAACTTAGATATATTTAATGAGGACTTTTTAATGAGGACTATTTTTAATAAACTTGGAAGCCTTTTTTTAATGAGAACTTTTGTATTTGTGGACTAGTGTGGACTAGGGTTAATGTTCAAAAGTTTAATGAGTCGTGTGATGTAATCCTGGACAAAATCTTTTTTTTAATACAAGTAAACCAAGCTTTTTTTCATGAGGACTTTTGTGTTTGTGGACTAGTGTGGACTAGGGTTAATGCTCAAAAATTTAATGAGTCGTGTGATGTAATCCTGGACAGAATCTGTTTTTTAATACAAGTAAACCAAGCTTTTTTTCATGAGGACTTTTGTATTTTTGGACTAGTGTGGATTAGGGCTAATGCTAAAAAATTTAATGAGTCGTGTGATGTAATCATGGACAGAATCTGTTTTTTAATACAAGTAAACCAAGCTTTTTTTAATGAGGACTTTTGTATTTGTGGACTAGTGTGGACTAGGGTTAATGCTCAAAATTTAATGAGTCGTGTGATGTAATCCTGGACAAAATCCGTTTTTTAATACAAGTAAACCAAGCTTTTTTTCATGAGGACTTTTGTATTTGTTGACTTGTGTGGACTAGAGTTAATGCTCAAGAATTTAATGAGTCGTGTGATGTAATCCTGGACAAAATCTTTTTTTTAATACAAGTAAACCAAGCTTTTTTTCATGAGGACTTTTGTATTTGTGGACTTGTGTGGACTAGAGTTAATGCTCAAGAATTTAATGAGTCGTGTGATGTAATCCTGGACAAAATCAGTTTTTTAATACAAGTAAACCAAGCTTTTTTTCATGAGGTCTTTTGTATTTGTGGACTTGTGTGGACTAGAGTTAATGCTCAAGAATTTAATGAGTCGTGTGATGTAATCCTGGACAAAATCTTTTTTTTAATACAAGTAAACCAAGCTTTTTTTCATGAGGACTTTTGTGTTTGTGGACTAGTGTGGACTAGGGTTAATGCTCAAAAATTTAATGAGTCGTGTGATGTAATCCTGGACAGAATCTGTTTTTTAATACAAGTAAACCAAGCTTTTTTTAACGAGGACTTTTGTATTTGTGGACTAGTGTGGACTAGGGTTAATGCTCAAAAATTTAATGAGTCGTGTGATGTAATCCTGGACAAAATCTTTTTTTTAATACAAGTAAACCAAGCTTTTTTTCATGAGGACTTTTGTGTTTGTGGACTAGTGTGGACTAGGGTTAATGCTCAAAAATTTAATGAGTCGTGTGATGTAATCCTGGACAGAATCTGTTTTTTAATACAAGTAAACCAAGCTTTTTCTAACGAGGACTTTTTTATTTGTGGACTAGTGTGGACTAGGGTTAATGCTCAAAAATTTAATGAGTCGTGTGATGTAATCCTGGACAAAATCCGTTTTTTAATACAAGTAAACCAAGCTTTTTTTCATGAGGACTTTTGTATTTGTGGACTAGTGTGGACTAGGTTTAATGCTCAAAAATTTAATGAGTCGTGTGATGTAATCCTGGACAAAATCCGTTTTTTTAATACAAGTAAACCAAGCTTTTTTTCATGAGGACTTTTGTATTTGTGGACTAGTGTGGACTAGGGTTAATGCTCAAAAATTTAATGAGTCGTGTGATGTAATCCTGGACAAAATCCGTTTTTTAATACAAGTAAACCAAGCTTTTTTTCATGAGGACTTTTGTATTTGTGGACTAGTGTGGACTAGGGTTAATGCTCAAAAATCTAATGAGTCGTGTGATGTAAACCTGAACAGAATGTGTTTTTTAATACAAGTAAACCAAGCTTTTTTTCATGAGGACTTTTGTGTTTGTGGACTAGTGTGGACTAGGGTTAATGCTCAAAAATTTAATGAGTCGTGTGATGTAATCCTGGACAGAATCTGTTTTTTAATACAAGTAAACCAAGCTTTTTTTCATGAGGACTTTTGTATTTATAGTCCTCGGACTATACCGTGAACGACCACTCAAGTTGTTTTCCTTTTAGTTTACAAATAAGGTAATGTACCAGCTGCTGTAATCTAAAAACATAACTGTTAATTTAAATAAAGATTTCTTGACTTATTATAGCAAGTTTTTAAAACGATTTTTGCTCCTAATATGGTTGTATTTGGATAAATTACCTTTTTTGTTATTCCTAGCTGAACTTGCTTAAAATAAAGATGTTATGACTGTTTTATTAATGGTATAAGTTTTGATTTTATTGTTTTTTATTGTAAGTTGAGTTTTATCTCTGTTTTACTTTTTTGTTTTGCTGAGAACGGCTATTAGACATATAGCCGAAATATTCAGTTGGTTTCCTTCTATAATTAATTTTTAGTAAAAATTCATCTTTGCATTATCCTCTTTATTATTTACATGATGATAAAGAAGTGTGGTTTTCTTCGTTACTTAATATTCAGGAGTTGGTAAGTGAAGCTTTCACTAGAGCGGTGGGGAGGAGAAGGATAGAAGAGTGGAGGAGGAGCGTTTGCAGCTGTATGTGTTTCAGGTGGCTTGACGTTGTGATGGCTATTAGTAGTAGTAGTAGTTGTTGTTGCAGAGATGTCATATCTGTTTAAAATTCTAATTAAAACGCTTTTTTTTCAATGGAATTTAAAGAGCGACATTAAACTCAAAATGAACAGAAATTATTCACTATATGGGGCGCCGGCCCCCTCTTCGATCCCTGCTCTTTACGCAAAAGTTTTATGGTGCTTTACTGAAAGCATTTATGAGTTAATAGCCGAAGTTAATGGGTAACTGCAAGTGTTTTTTTTTACCGATTGCTTTTAAAACATTTAGACTAAATTTTTATTTTTATTTTAAGCAAATGCGCATCAATATGCTCTCGAATTTCTTTAGGCAATGGGAAAAATACTCTATCCTGTTCCATTTGCCCTTTCGTTTGAACACTCATTCATAAAGCATTGGGAGATGAGGAGAGGGGCTGCTGCCCCAGCGGTGAGTTGAGGAGGGGGAAGATTTCTTCGCATATGGAGGATTGTAGGTTGAGCTTTAATGTCACCCTTTTTTCTTTAAATTCTGTATATGTTTGCACTACACCAAGAGTTACCCTAAATATGAGCAGTGCTGCTGTCCCCTCCGACCCCACTCTTTACGTTACAGTTTAACTTCTGCAGAATAGTGCTTCGAAAAAAATAGATAATTTAGTCTATTTGCTTTTCGAAATAAAGTATAATTCTTCAAAACAATCTGTCGTATTCGCAAAAAAGAGGAGATATTAGAATTGACAGATAAAATTCACGTAAATAGATCCTACTATATTAAATAATATACTGCAAGATTAAAGGTTCCTAGTAATATTTTAGCCGACTGTACAATGCTATTTAGTTATTCTAAACTAAACCATTAAGCCAGTAAAAGGAATTCAAAACTATGAAGATAAGTTATGAATATTAAAACAATTTAATCTCACCGAAATGGGTAAATATGACTCACCGTGTAACACCGGCGTGATTTATTTGAACACATACCTGTCTACTCTTTATGCTCTAAATACTACTGTCATTTTTTCTACTCTCTGGCACTGATACTCTCTTGAACTTAGAAGATTCAATAACTGAAAGAACTTCCAGAGAACACAAATAGATACAAATTTAACAGAAATGATGAATCTTTTCATGTATTGAATGCTGCAGCCAGGTTTTCTAATTTATGCAAATATTGCAAGGGGACAGGGAATTTTTCTTCTTTTTTGAAGTGTTTTTCAAATCTAGAGGGGTACTACTTTTTATTATTTGAATGAAGATAACAAAAAGGGTGTTTTCAAAATATACGAAGGTCAATCAACCTCTCCCTAGTTAGTGCCCTCGATAAAAAAAAAGGGGTAAAGATCCTCCTGAGCCATTGTTGGCGCATAGGGTGTCGAGTAGACGTTTCAGTTGTTGGGTGTTTTTACAGGGACAAGTAGCAAGCTTGTCGCCCAACCTTGCTACAGCAGGGATCAAACCCTGGCGCTCTGTATTGGCAAACAGAGCATTAAACCGCTGTGCTACAGCAGTTTTAGTGCCCTCGACTGTAGCAATAATTATAAGAAGGTTCTTCTTATTCATCCACACGTGCAGATATCCCTTATGTATTTATTTTCTCTTTTCAGGCCCCCGATGCGATGTTTGTGATGACAATTACTATGGTAATCCAGATACACCCGGTGGCAAGTGCCAACCTTGCAATTGCAATGGAAATATTGACCTAGGAAGACCTGGGAACTGTGATGCTAATACGGGTGAATGCTTACAGTGTTTGTTTAATACAGATGGATTTGATTGTGGAGTCTGTCAACCAGGATTTTATGGTGATGCTCTAAATAAAACTTGTGCTGAATGTACCTGCGACATTTTAGGTGAGACTTTTCATCCTTCCCTTCATTTAGCAAATAGGCTTTGCCTAATGGTCTCCCTCTTAAAGATAGTTTTTTTTTTAAATTCCTTTGATGGTGTAGGATTCAAATTTCGAAATAATTGAGGATGAATCGTAGCTAGTTAAATTTAAATATAAAACAATCATTTGTAGGCATATCCCATATTTTCTTGTCTAGTTTGTTCTTGGATGCTTGGGGTACAAGAGGTGACAAAGTAAGGACAAGTGTCCTTTGTTCGATTTTGGCCCTTTAAACAGACACTAGAACTTTTCGTTTGCGTTAAATGTAAGGTTAACCTGTCATAGGGATAAACTGTCTGAGCTTCCAAAATTTTTCATCTTATGTGCCTAAGGGGCATAGAATAAGGTAGGCGGTTTTACGATCGCAAAAGTGCAACTGCGGCATTATAGCGTGGCTTTATCTCCTTCTGTTCTGGCGCTGTCTGAAAGTCTTCCGGTCAAAGATGGCGCTTGTAAAATTACTTTTGTTAATAAAAAGCAGCAATTTAGCTAGGGATTATAGAAGGCACAGATAAACCAAGTGATACGAACGCATATGAACTTATCGGTCGAACGCTTCAAACCCCAACCAGCAACAACAACAAAGAGTAGCGATTTTGAAATAGTAAAAGCCAAATCTCACCATGTGAAGATCAATTACCAAAAAACGACTGGTTGAGCATTCAATTGTTCCCACCTTATATGATCCTAAATGAATATTTGAAAATCTCACTCCAAATAAATTGTTATAATTCTTTGAAAACTGCCAGAATACTCTTTCGTCCCAATTTAAAAAATTTTCGCAAATATGTTGGTAAATGCAGGTGTATTTTATTGTGGAGCTGTCTTTATGTGGAGCTCATATTTTATGGTGCCACTCTAAATAAGATTTGTACAGTTGTTACAAGCTTTTCCACCTGCTCTGTGTCTTAAGGAAAAAGGTGCTGTCTGAAATTCTCTATATTAATGAAGTCCTTTTTAAAATTGCTTTTATTAATAAAATAAACTCGCAATTTACTAGTTGCTTTCTGTCGCACCAGAGTTGCCAAGTGTACTAGCCCATGATCAAGAACCAATGAAACAAATGTCAATAAAGAGGTGAAAGAACCTTCGTTTGGCATTTGTGGACTTCTTATCCTAGGTCATTCACAGAAATTAGAAATAACAATGGTCCTAGGATAGATCCCTGTAGCAAAATTAAGTTTACCCCTGTATTGTTCAATATACCTTGATTATCAGGGGTGCCGATTAGTAAGGAAGAATCATTGCAGTGGCTCTCATCTATCTTCAGTATATTTCGATTCATATAGTAAAACTCCGTGATACATGCTGTCGAACGTTTTTTTTAATATCAAGCAAATTAGGAGCTGGCACAAGTTCCAGGTCGGCTGTTATGCTTTGTAAACAAGCTTAAGGGCGGCAAAACGGCTTCAGTTGAATAATTGTAAAGCAAAATGGAATCCGGGAGCTGTCTGCCTGAAATAAATTATGATAACGTTTTAGGGGTGATTGAAGATTTTGCTACTATTTTGGTATAAAGGAATATCGGTTAGAGCCTTTAACTGGGCTTTTTCAAATTTTCAGTATTCTAAAGGTAAAAAGTGATTATTTCATGAATTCTCAGGGATTGGGTGGGATTCGCCCCCTTCTCACCAAGTACCGTCATGGGATTGGTAATGAGGCCTATCTTTACACCCCAAATCCTTCAGATCTGAAACCTAAAATGAAAGATGAAAATTAAATAGCTATTTAAAGCTTAAGACGAACAGAAATAAAGTTATATAATGACTCAAACATAAAATGACCAGAGATCAATGTCAATGAATAACTGAAACACAAAACGAACAGAAATTAAAATAAATAATTGACAGGTAACAGATGTAGATGAATAATTAAATCCTAAAACGAGTGAAAATAGATACTCAAGTCAAACTAAAACGAGCAGAAATTAATAAACACGAGTTTGGCTACTGCCCCACTCCTAATCGTAGACATTCTTAAGTTAATCATGTAATTTTTGTTTATTAAAAGCTATTAGTATATTTAGCAATGTGTTGAATTTTTTGAAACTTCGCCAAAAATAAACTAACTGTAATAATCAAGATGGAAAGAAACATTGAAAGCAAACAGAATATTTAATTTATAATGTAATTAGTTCCAGGAAATCTCAGCAATTCAAATTTGAAGATATTACCAACGTTTTTTTTTCCGATATTATAATTATGAAAGTTCAGGTTTAAAATATATCTTGTTTTCAGTAAAGAGATAGGCTTTGAAGGCTTGCGGTTAGGGGGGTGGGGAGTAGGTTAGGGAGGTGTGGTTAGGGAGGGGGGAGTGCAGTAATTTCTGTTTGTCATAAGTTTGACTTGACTGTTCATTTTAGTTTTTACTCTCCAGGATTTCAGTTTTCAGCTTTATCAGTAAGTTTAAGTTTCATAAGTTTATTAATCCACATGCACAAACAAATAAATAAATTAAACAACACTTTCACGCTGGAGAAAACCTATGAAGGTTTGCGATCGCGCCAAAGTTCACTTAACTACTTACCTATTAACTCAACTATTTACATAAACCTCAACTATTTAATTAAAACTATCATAAATAAACCAAAAATAGATAAACTATAACCTATATATATGAAAAAAAATATATAGATAAATAAATAAATAACTGAATTAAAAATGATAATAGATAAATAAAATATAAAAGAAAAATAATAATAAAAAATCCAATCTCCATCACTCATAATACTCAACTCCCTCTCCCCTCCCCACCCTGTCCTTCCAACCTTACCTTAGCTCCTACCCACCCTTACCTTCCCAGCTCCTCTTCCTCTCCTACCCAACCTACCAGCCATAATATAATTTAACAAATTCCCCCCAAAAAATAATCTTTTAAATTCTTTTTAAATTGAGATACATGTTACTTTTGAGTTATTTATTATAATTTCTGTTCGTTTTGCATTTTAGCCACTAAACTACCATTAGAACTTTGAAACTCCTCAAATGAGTGTGAGACAGTCTTTAGGCTGCAATGAAACTCTTTATCCATATGCAGCGCTTTGAGTTACAGCTGGATTTAGTTGCTTGGGTGTCCCCTCCCCCCCCCCGTATTCTCAATATTTACGCACTTTCTTGATGCTATTCATAATTTCATTTCGAATGTCTTTTTATTGCTGTTTTTACGGGCGTACTTATATTTTCTGCCCGACGTAACACATGGTTCTTCTCTTCCGTCCCCAGAGGAAAAACTACCTCACTCAAATAAAGTAAAAAAATTTAAAGCTTCATCTTTAATTTAGCGTTAACTTTTTGATGTTTGACTAAATAATTTTTTTAATTACTTTGAAAAACCCTTGGGAGCTTCTGTATCTTAGCTGTTGTGGAATGTTGTGGAATTCCCCACTTTAAAACACACTACACACTCTTGGAATGCGTTTAGGGAAACACATTTATCAGGTCAACTCTTGGAGTTGACCTGACCTGGAGATCAAAAGTAGATTGCTTGTTTTGACCATTATGTTGATATATCAACAAAAACTATTGATTAGAGATGGAAGTAACCCCGACATCATTGCTTGTAAGTGCTCCACCCATCGGGTCTCGCAAAGTTTGTTCAATTTTGTTCTTTTTGTCCCTGTGATAGGATTACTTTCTTGAACAATTTGTTTGAAAATTGCAAAGTGTTTAGGTGAAATTCTAAAGAGATTAGTGATTTCTTTCAAAGTACCCAGACAATTTTTTATAACAGGTAAGTTGTACGAATGACACAGGGCTAACTTTAAGGAGTGTCTTGCACAGTGAACATAGACTGCATGGGGAAATCATTCATGGACTATAACAGCACAACCTTAAAACTGACCGCTCATAGATGAAGCTCCATCATAACCTTAACCTCTTAAGTATTTTTAAATTGATTTCCATTTCACCTAAGGTTTGTATCAACCAACTGTTTCTTTCTTTCCTTCTTTTTCCATTTTTTCAGGGGACCAGTGGTCGGGGAAGGATTGAAATCTGCAAAATTGGCCTTCCTTTCACTGTATGTCGACTTTTACTGGATTTGTCACTCATAAAATGTTTTATCAAATGACTAAAATCTTTTGTATGTGAAGATTGTAGGGAATGTGTGGAACTAGTACGACCGTAGAAAATCACTAGTCTGAATTTCCTAAATGGATGTCTGGTGTCTCGGTGTATTAGTTTACGGAATTAACTCAAATTGGACTGCTTATTAAAAAAGTAACCCCTCATAAGCTGAGCATGATTGACTGTAAAGCGAAACGAGGAAGAGATAGTCGTCTACGTTTGCAATCATTTCAGTGCATGCCTGTGGATTGAATCAAGTCTTTTCAGGGGTGATTTGAGTGTCAAGTTATGATATAATAGTGCAAGCGAGGTTTGAGAATTACATTATGAAGTAGCAGGACAATAGCCAGGATTTCCAAAGAACTCCTTCTTTGGAGCAAAATCCCACCACTTTTCAGTCAAAAGTTTAGCGAGAGTAACGCTTTAGTTCTGTTTCTTCCATATCAAGTAAACGCTCTAGCTATAGACTCTCCAACACTTTCAAATATTAATCAAAAAAACTTTGCACAAAATAAGTTTTTCAAAAAAAGTAAAGAACTGCATTAAACCAAAAAAGAACAAAAACAGAATCAAATAATCTACCAAGCATACAACTATCACAAATCAGTATTAATAAATAAATGAAATCCAAAAGAAATAGAAATTAAGATAAGTCAAACACAAAACGAGCAGAAATTAATCTGAGTAGGGTTCTAAACCCTAAGAGCCAGAATATGATTTGTATTTTACTGAAAAAATTCAAATGAATTTACTGAAAAAAATGTTCGTGCATTGTCAGTTTAATATATATATGCTGATATTTATTCCTTAAAATCTTAATTAATTTTGATTTTTTTTTTTATCCCACCTCCTCTCCTCTCGGTGACGGATTTTCTTTAAAAATATCTCGTAATATATCTAATCTACTCTATAATTTTTGATTTCTTAAAGTTATAAAAGTGAAAACATTTAAAAGAATTTTTTCAGTAAAGTACAAATATGATAAATTTGACTTGGACTATAAATAAGGGCACTAGCCCTCTCAATTCCCAATTGAACGAAGTTTCTACGACAACGCTCGGAAAGACCTAATTCTTAGAACTTTCAACTACGCTGAACAAAATGGCTATCTCAAAATTTTGATTGGATGTATTTCTGGAAATAGTGGGCGTGGAAGGGGTTTTAGTTGCCTTCCAATCACTTTCGACTATTAAAAACGGCACAAGCCACTCCAATTTCCAATTGACTGAGCCCTTTTCGAAGTTTCTACGACCACTTCTTCGATATGAAGTGCCCTGCTCTAAAGGAAAAAAATAATAAATAATACATTATGCCAACATCGTTCTTATATGCCCTCAGGGCATAACTTAAAACCCTTGCTCCGAGGGTTGTGGGGGAGTGTCCTCCTCAAAAACATATTTTTTATCTGGAAATCAGCTACACTGAACAAAGTGGCTATCTCAAAATTTTGATCGGAAGTGTTTGGGGAAATAGTGGACGTGGAAGGGGTGTTAGTTGCCTTTCAATCACTTTCGACTATTAAAAAGGGCACTAGCCACTCCAATTTCCAATCGAATAAGCCCTTTTCGAACTATCTACGACAACTTCTTCTATACGCAGTGCCCTGGTATGAAAAAAAACAAAAGAATAATTATGTAATACATAAATAATACATCGTGCCAACATCGTTCTTTACTTAGGCAGCGCGATTGCGCTGCCTATGATAAAATAAAAAAAAACAAGTTTTTTTTCAACTGAAAGTAAGGAGCAGCATTAAAACTTGAAGCGAACCGAAATTATTACGTATATGAGGGGGTTTTCCCCCTCCTCAATGCCCCACTTTTACTTACATCGCTCCTTACTTACAGTTCTGTACCACAAACTGTTTGACCAGGTATGAAAGCCATATTTGAGTGATTTTTGCATGTTTTTTTTTTCGTTTTACCCAAGCAAAAGATGCTGTTTATTCCTTATCATAGGCAGCGCAATAGCGCTGCCTAAGTAAAGAACGATATTGGCAAATGTATTATTTATTCTTTTCTTTTTGGTTTCTTTAGACCAGGGCACTTCGTATCGAAGGAGTTATCCTAGGAACTTTGAAAAGGGCTCATTCGATTCGAAATTGGAATGGCTTGTGCCCTTTTTAATAGTCGAAAGAAATTGAAAGGCAACTAACACCCCTTCTACGCCCACCGTTTCCCCAAAAACATCCAATCAAAATTTTGAGATAGTCATTTTGTTCAGCGTAGAGGATTTCCAGATAGAAATTATGTTTTTTAGGAGGACACTCCCCCACAGCCCTCAGGGCAAGGGTTGTAAGTTATGCCCTGGGGGTATATAAGATTTTTATAGAAAGCGTTGTCGTAGAAACTTCAAAAAGAACTCATTCGATTGAAAATTCAAAGAGCTAGTGCCCTTTTTAATAGTCGACAGTGATTGGAGGGCAACTAACCCTCTCACGCCCACCTTTTTCCCAAACACATCCAATCAAAATTTCGAGATAGCCAATTTGTTCAATGTAGTTGAAAGTTTTAAAAATTATATCTTTGAGCAGGAAACTCTCCTCATAGTCTTCAGGGCAAGGCTTATAAGTTATGTCCTAGGGGCATATAAGGTTTTCATGGCAAGCGTCGTCGTAGAAACTTCAAAATGGGCTCATTCGATTGGAAATTGTAATGGCTAGTGCCCTTTTTAATAGTTGAAAGTGATTGGAAGACAACTAACCCCCTCTTACACCCACGATTCCCTCAAACTTAGGCATTCAGAATATATGTATAGCCATTTTGTTCAACGTAGTTGAAAGTTTTAAAAATTACATATTTGAGCAGGAAACTCCCCCCATAGTCTTCAGGGCAACGGTTTTAAGTTGTGCCCTGGGGGGATATAAGGTTTTTATTGAAAGCTTTGTCGTAGAAACTGCAAAAAGGGCTCATTCGATTCGAAATTCAAATGGCTAGTTCTCTTTTTAATAGTCGAAAAAAGTGATTGAAGGGCAACTAACCCCCCTCTCTCGCTCACCTTTTCTCCAAACACATCCAATCAAATTTTGAGATAGCCATTTTGTTCAACGCAGTTGAAAGTTTCGAAAATTAGGTCTTGGTCTTTGAGGATGATACCCCCCCCCAACAGCCCCGTGAGCAGGGGTTGAAAGTTTTGTCCCAGTGGAATTTAAGCTGTGCATGGAAAGCGATTCTGTAGAAACTTCAATAAGGGCTCATTCGATTTGAAATTGAAATGGCTAGTGCACTTTTTAATAGTCTAAAGAAACTGGACGGCAACTAACCCCTTCCAGAACTTGAAAGTTCTGGAAATTAGGTCTTTGAGGATGAACCCTCCCCTAAACCCCTCAGGGCAAGGATTGTAAGTTATGACCTGGGGGTATATGAAGTTTTTATAGAAGGAGTTGTCGTAAAAATTCAAAAAGGGCTCATTCAATTGGAAATTGAAAAGACTAGAGCCCTTTTTAATAGTCGCACATCCAATCGAAATTTTGAGATAGTCATTTTGTTCAACGTAGTTGAAAGTTGTGAAAATTAGGTCTTTGATGATGACTACCCCCCCCCCCCAATCCTCAGGGCAAGGGTTGTAAGTTTTTCCCTGGGGTCATATATGGTTTTATTGAAATTTTTGTCGTAGAAACTTCAAAAAGGGCTCATTTGATTGCAAATTGAAAGGGCTAGTTCCCTTTTTAACAGTCGAAAGTGAATGGAAAGCAACAAACCCCCTCTCAGGCCCACCATTTCCCCAAACACATCCAATCAAAATTTTGAGACAGCTATTTCGTGCAACGTAGTTGAAAATTCTGAAAATTATGTGTTTGAGGATAACAAACCCCCGAGAGCCCCAAGGGCAAAGGTTGTAAGTTATGCCCTGGAGGTATATAAGGTTTTTATAGATAGTGTTGTCGTAGAAACTTCAAAAGGGGCTCATTCAATTGGAAATTAAGAGGGCTGGTGCCCTTTTTAATAGTCGAAAGTGATTGGAGGGTAATAATTAAGTACAAATTAACATAAGTTTGGCTCAAAACCCCTATGCTTTCCCAAGGCCAGAACAAAATTTGCACTGTACTGAAAAAAAAATACAAATGAATGTGCTTTGTCAGTTTAATATACATATACTGATATTTAGTAATCAAAATGTTAATATTATTTGATTTATTAAAGTTATGAAAGTATAAACATTTATATTTTTTCAGTAAAGTGCAAATTTTGTTCTGGCCTTTTAAAGGCATAGGGGTTTTGAGCCCAACTAATGTTAATTTCTGCTCGTTTTGAGTTTGAATCGGTTGTTTATTGCAATTTCTGTTCGTTTTGGGTTTCATTTATTTATCAATGCTGATTTGTGGTTGTTTCACGCTTGATAGATTATTTGATTTTATTTATGCTTATTTTTGGTTAAATGGAGTTTTTTACTTTTCTTTGAAAAACCTATTTTGTGGAAAAAGTTTTTTTAATTAATTAAAATAAAAGTGGGCATCGAAAAACTAAAATTTGTGCCTGAACAATTAATGCGTGCGAGCCAGGCGTTTGCTTACCCTATTAAATAATTATTATTAACGAGATTTTGCACCTTGCGATATTGGACTTGATTATTTATAATTGTTTGCAAAATTTGTAGTTTTGTTGTTACTGCTTGTATTCTATTAGTAAAAATATAAATACATATTTGATCTGTAATTTTATAATATATAAAAAAGTTCGCCAGCTTAAATATTTGAATTTTTCTTGTTTATAGAAATATACATTAATCCTCATACCGTAATAACTTTTAAATAGTGATTAACTTTCTATGTATGAGTCCAGGGTAGCATCTCTCTAATTCGAGCATCCGAGGCAAACCCAATGAACAAAATAGATGGTGTGATAGTATTCTCCTCCCTGTATATGAGGTAGATCAGCCAAGATTGGCCCACTTTTTTGCCCAAATCGGCCAAGAATTGTGGCAATCATCCAAATCGAACAATTTTAAATTCCGATGACTTTACATTTTTGGTTCTTAGATGAAGAGGGGGATGATGAAGTTTTTCAAAAATAGGAATTTGTCTCCAGTTCGCTTGCATTCCTGGGATAAGGGTTTTGACATGAAATCATCCCATTGGCTCCGTCTATGATTTTTCTGAGCACCATAGTTAGCAATCGGCTTTCTGATTTTAAATAACTAAAAATTCGTATCGTCAAATTTTTTTAAGTACAGAAAAAGTATAAAATAGTGAAAAAAAATTTTCATAGCGCTTGATCCCTCTTTTTCACTATTTTTTGCATTGACGTAATTTTTTTTGTTCTCAGTGCTTTTTATGCTTCTGTTGTGCCTTCTTATACTTATTAATTGTTTCTCTCTTTTTATCGTCATTAATGTTATTTTTTTTCTTGTTGTTATTGTTCTTGCTACGCCTTTTTTGCTATTATGTGATTTTCTTTTGATGGCTTGTCTTGCATTTGTCTCTGTCAATTATTTTAATCTGAATACATAAATAAACAAAATAAATAAAAAAGAGGCCTTGTAAAAGAGGTATAAAAATCAGGAGGATACAGCCTCCTGGACAAGATAAACTGTTTTCAAAGATTAGAGTACATTATTTTCTAGGTACTGATGCTTCAAAGGGCCCTTGTGACAGGGTTACTGGTCAGTGTCCGTGTTTGTCAAATGTGATTGGGTGGCAATGTGACACTTGTGCACCACTTCATTGGAAACTGGCTAGTGGTGAAGGATGTGAGGCGTGTGATTGTGATTCAATTGGATCTGAATCACCTCAGTGTAACGAGGTATGTTCCGAAACTTGATAGCCAAGAAAAGTGTAAAAAGGATACCGAGTAAAAAGTAGGGAAGGAAGGTGTAAAACTGAAGGAAATTTAGATGTTTAACGAGTTAATGATAAATATTTAATAAATTATTTAATATGATAGACAGATTTCAGTACAAATATAGACCAATACTACTGATTACTACTCAGTACAACACCAAATTTCCTGAGGCCATTACAGCTCTGCACTCTCCTGCTCCACCCCAGTCTATTTCTTACCCTGTCCCATGAAGTTCCGATTTCCTTTAAATCCTTCCTTGTGACCTGTTGCCCCTCTATTCGGGAATGGACCTTCTTTTTCCTTGGCCCAGATGAACAACCAGAAGGAACAAAGTCTAGCAACGTGTCATCCTGTCACCTGTCATTCAAAAAACATTGCCTACCCGTCTTATCCCCAATTTTCACTTCTATCATGCGACTTAACCTAAAACTTAAAAAAATCTCGAGTGCTTCTCTTCCCTTATAAAAAGCCTTACAATATATTGAAATTCTCTCCCATATTAATTTTTAAAATGTATTTCGATTTAGTGGCTCTAAGTTTTAAATTTATTTCGAATTAGTGTCTCTATATTATTTATTAAGTTTGTTCATTTTCGTTTTTGTATTAACATCTTTATTTTCACCATGGGCGTAATCTGCTATGTAGGGCAGGCTATATCTTGGCTATATTCTTGTTGATAGAAATGAGAAACCGAAATTCTTTTTTTTTTTTTTGTGTGTGTGTAGTTATTCCGTCCTACTGTAAGATTTATGTCTTTTAGCATCCCGATTTTTTATCCAAAAAAAAAGTGAGCGACGCGGCTCAATAGTAACCAATGCTCTAAAAAAGGGAAATTTGATACCAATAGATATATCAAAAGAATCGTCTTATTAGGCTTATTCCAGATATATAAGATGCATTAAGTTTAGTGTTACCCATCAAAGGCTACGAGTCTGAGAAAATTTGTCTGATTTTCGAAAAAGGGGTAAAAAACCCCATAAAAGTCAAATGAAAATTACACCGTCAGATTCATCAAGGAGGCACACTTGTGCCTCTATAAAGAGGCGACCCACCACAATGTTAAGCGATTTCAGGTCCTAGAGGTCGCAGAGAGACGGCGGTAATTGCATTTTGTAGCCCAAGCTCAAACTAAGAAACTTGCAAAATTTCATCCTCCTCCGACTTTATCTTCATGGGGTAAACTGGGCCGGAAGTTTGGACCCTCCTACCACAGCCCCCTTTAACGTTGTCCGATTGGGCTGAAATTTAGAGGTTAAGCTTTCCTAGGGCCCGGGAGCTTATCCTCGAAATTTCAGCTCAATCCGATCACTCCTTCCCTGTTTTCAAAAACCAAATATAGCCACTTAACATTCATCTCTTTTCTTTTTTCTTAGCCACGCCTACAGGCCACAGTTGGCAACGGATCCGGTTGAATGAGGACTCATTCGAAGCAGAATTCGACCTGTTAGGGCCTATTGATATTTTCAGACCGAAAAAATTATACCCCGAATTTACATTTACGAAAAACCTCGTTTTCCTATATTAGCCCATGTTAATTTTTCCCTCCACAACCCCCCTTTAACGTTGTCTGATCGGGCTGAAATTTAGAGGATAAGCTTTTCTGGGGCCTGGGAGCTTATCGTCGAAATTTCAGCTCAATCTGATCACTCCTTCCCTGTTTTCCAAAAACCACATATCAAGATTTTTGGGAATTTGCTTGCGTCGAAAATACCTTCTATTTGCTAAACAACAATTACTATTGTGTTTGTATAGTCCAGCGGCTGAGACTTTAGACTTTCAGGCGGAAAACTCGGGTTCGATTCACCATCAGAGCAACTTTTTTATATACTTTGAAAAGAAACTCAGTTTCTTTTTTAAATTATTTGAAAAAAATTACGTTTTCTAAAGAGTTAAAGAGGCTGAGTTACAAGGTCGACCCTTAAAACGTACAGGGATTAGGAGGCACAGTTGGGGGGCTGTTAAAGAGGCTGAGTCACAAGTTCGAACCTTAAAACGTACAGGGATTAGGAGGCACCCTGTACGACGTGATTTGAGTATTCAGGAATTAAAAGCCTTAACACAAGAATGTTCAAGAGCGGGGGTTTGGGGGCGGCAGCCCCCCAACTTTAACTCCTGACACGATCAGCTAACAGTTAGTCAAGCAATAATAAGTAATAAACTGTACAAAAACGTGCAGAAATTATTTGAAAAAAACTACGTTTTCTAAAGAGTTAAAGAGGCTGAGTTACAAGGTCGAACCTTAAAACGTACAGGGATTAGGAGGCACAGTTGAGGGGCTGCCGCCCCCAAACCCCCGCTTTCGCAGCCTTTAAATAAAAAAAAAATTTAAACTGAAAGTAAGGAGCGACATTAAATCTTAAAACGAACAGAAATTATTCCGTATATGAAAGAGGCTGTGCCCTCCTCAACGCCTCGCTCTTTACGCTAAAGTTTTTATTGTTTAAAAAAAGAGTTGTGAGAAAGTCAAACTTTAGCGTAAAGAGCGAGGCGTTGAGGAGGGCACAGCCTCTTTCATATACGGAATAATTTCTGTTCGTTTTAAGATTTAATGTCGCTCCTTACTTTCAGTTTAAATTTTTTTTTATTTAAAGGCTGCGAAAGCGGGGGTTTGGGGGCGGCAGCCCCCCAACTGTGCCTCCTAATCCCTGTACGTTTTAAGGTTCGACCTTGTAACTCAGCCTCTTTAACTCTTTAGAAAACGTAGTTTTTTTCAAATAATCATATTAGAGAACCTTAGTGTAGAGGTTTCAAGCACCTATCTGAAAAATTGTGGAATTCTCTAGTTTTTGCCAGAAGAATCGGATGCGTGTTTATTTTTTTTCCCAGGAGTGATCGTATCGACCCAATAGTCTTAGGATATGGGAAGAGGGTACATTTGAATGGAAATTTAAAGTTCTAGTGTCCTTTTTAATTGACTAAAAAGATTTGAGAGCAACTAGGTCCCCTTCCCTGCTTCTTTTTCCCCAATATCGGCCGAGAAAGATTTTGAGATAGCCATTTTGTTCAGCATAGTTGAAAGGCCAATAACTATGCCTTTGAAGATAACAAGACCCCCTACAGCCCCTGGAGAAAGGTCTCTTAAAAAATAAAATATGCCTTACTTATATTGTTTACTTATAATATTTGTTATTGGGGGAAACTTGAACAAAACTTATTACGTATATCAGGAGGGTTGTCCCTTCCTCAATAAATTATTTTCAGCCTATTCTTCAAATTTAGAAAAAAAAACATATTTCTTAGGTTTTCTGTTTCTTTTTCCTGTTTTAGTTTTTCTGTTTTTTACAAAACCGTTTGAGGCCCACATAATGGTGTTTCAGGCGCACAAGTGTTTCAGAATTTTTATAATATTTGCCTTGGGAGCCATCGATTCCTAAGAAAGAAGGTCTTGTGACAGGTTTCCAATTCTCAGGAATTCTACTACACACAAATTAATGAATAGAAATCTGTTGTAATTACAGTCGATTCGTTGGGTTTTTTTTTAGTGCTTGATTTCTCAAAATAATTATTTAGTATCACATCGAATATTTTGAAGTTTTATAAATGGTATTGTAACCGAAATTTAGTACGCATTTTTAAATCCTTGTTAATAAAAACATAAAACCTGAAATGTATTTTTTAGGTTTTCTGTTTTTACAAAACTGTTTGGCTCACACTATAGTGTAATATGGTGCAAAAGTGGTTCAGCTTTCTGGTTATACTTGACTCAAGGGCCACCACTTCCCAAGAAGGGGAATGTTTTGCGACAGGTTTAATTTCTGAAGAATTCTACTACACACACAAAAAAATGAATAAAAATTTTTTGTAGTTACAATTAGATTATTATTTAAATGTTTAATTTCGAATTATTGGCGACATGTAGCCTACTTATGTTTGAATTCTTCTATTTCTCAAAGAATTAGTTGTTGTTTTTTTTGTTTTTTTTTACTTCATTTATCGAGATGGTTATTTAGCATTACATAAAATATTTTTGAAATTCTTTAAAGGGTTCAGGAACCGAAATTTAGTATTTTTTTTTATAAGATTTTTTTATTAACACCCTCAGTAATTATATCCTATGCTAATTTTACTAATAATCAGTTAATCTATGATAAAGTGATCTCAATTAGTAGTTAGTTTAATATTGATGAAGGTACTATAGATTAATTAATAATTTAATCAGTTTAAATTTAATTTTTACATTTAATTAGGTTTAACTGTTTTAATTCGATTAAGATTAGTTTATTATATCATATTTAATTAGTTAATTAATTACTAATTTCAATGGTAATAATTTTGTACTCAGTAAACAAGAAGCCACCTGTTAACTCTTACTGACAGTTCAAATCCACAAAGAAAATAATACCCTTATATGGACAAAAAGGTTCCCAATCGACAGTTGAAATATTTTCGAAGCAGCAAATTCCAGTTAGAGATTTTTTTGAAAGTTTATTGGCGATAGTTGGAGTTTCATTAAAGCCTTTTTTGTATTTTCATTAAAAATGCCTTCGGTATTTTCGTTGAAAAAAATTGTCCCCTCCTAAATCTTGAAAAATATATTCCCCTCTCTGTTTTCCTGAATTGGCGTCCCTGATCACAGTCCCAATTTATCCCCCCTCCCCCACAAAAAGAGCTTAGTAATAGTGACAGCAGGATTCATGACATTTTTTATACGAAAAAATGCCTTAGGGAAGATGTGGGGGTCTTAGGTGGACGTGGGGGCCTTAGGGAATATGTCGTATCATTGAATGTCGTATGAATTGACCTAAGCTGAGGCAAGAATGTTTTTATTATGAGGTCCTTGGTGTTTTCAGTTTTGTGAAGCGCTTCCACTGTAATGAAAAGCTTGAAAAATTCAGATACGAGATTATTACTTTCCACCAGGTGAACCATCTTGCCAGGGACATACCCAAAGAGCGACGCTTTAGCCCTTGCCCTTCACCCCCCCCCCTCGAAATCCCAAATTTTACTTAATTTCTGGACATTTTTTATTCGAATTATCAAATAATTGTTTTTTACCCCCCCCCCCCCCAAAAAAAAAAAATAATAAATAATAAAAATCTTCCACTTGCGACCCTGCCCCCCTTTTATCCATGAATGATTCAATTTAGTTAATCTATTTTGACGAGAATACAGCAACCCACCAATTAGGCAGTCTAAGGAAAGAATACTTCACAGGGCGGTTCCGTTTATTTGATTATATTCTGCATAAGCAAACGTCATCTTAAATCAAACGGACTAAACAGTCAAAGTCAGAAAAATGCCAGGGGTTGCGAACTAGATCATTTATGTATACCAGGATTACAGAGGGAGGGCTGGAAGCACGGACGTAAGCCCATAGATGGACACATAAGCCAATAATAACGTCAGGGGCTGAACTAACAGCACAGTTGGAAGAACGAAGTCGTGTACACCTGAAAGCGACAATGCGCAACTCCTTAGAAAAACTTGAGATTCTACCTTGCGTGTATTCGCTGATACTCGTGAATCAGTCAACATCTTATAGTTGAATCTCAATTTGCCTTCCTCTCAGTTGACTTAAGGAGTTGTATATGATGCAAAAATTTGTATACATTTGTCTGTGGATCTCAGTATTTATAGTAAGTTCCTTTATTCTCTTCTATGAAACAATGGAAATCAAAGAAATGGCTTTGACAGGGTTTTAAATCCTCTTGGACTGACATTGAGCTAAAAGTGGGCTAAGCATGGGCGCATATAGGGGACAAGGGTAGATGATGTCCTCCTTTCTCTAAAAAAAGCATTGCCCTCTAGAAAAAACCGCAAATTTACAGAAAACAGAACGAAATATACCATTAGATTTTTACCATACTCTTTCTAAATGTGGTACTGGTCAATTAGCTGGAACCCACGTAAGAAGTCAAGTTTAATTAATGCTAATGAAATAAAACAACATATGATGAAAATATAATAGTTTAGACACAAATTTGGGTTGTATATTTGCACATTAGGGGGTGGGGGTAAAGCATAGCATATATTAAATACGTAACCTAACCTAGGTAGCTGTTTTCCCCCTAAACCCCCAAAAAACTAAAATTTGAATATTGTAAACGCAATGACAAACCACGGTTTGCAATCCAATTCTCTATTGAAAGAAGCCCGTTTAACTAGTTTCTTAAGTATCTTCCATATACAGTATGTCGCGTGGGTTCCAGCTAATTGAAAGTACCCTAAATATAATAATAACTGCATCTAGCTCCAGCCCCTAATGGAGTCAGATATGGCCCTGGGCTATATGCGACAGTTTGCTGATTTTTGGGGTTGACGTTATTTGTATGGTTATTTCTCATCAACAGCTGGTTCAAAATGCCAAATAAAGCCAATTAAAAAAAATACTAAATCAGTAAAGCGTTGTAGATAGCCTAGGGCTATGCCAGCCCGCATTGGGAGGGGGACAACTGTGATTGCAGGGATTATTATATTTAGGAAGAGCAATAAATGAGGAATTGAATTGGATATTTCTTTTTTCCTCTCTGATTTATGTCGTATTACTTAAATTTACCTTATATCCTAGAACCCGAGTTTTAATCTATGGAGATTTTGAGCGCGCTGCCTAAGTAAAGAACGATGTGGGTACAATGTGTTTTTGGTTTTTTCTCCATACCCGGGCACTTCGTATCGAAGGAGTTGTCGTAGAAACTTCGAAAAGGGCTCATTTGATTGGAAATTGGAGTTACTAGTGGCTTTTTTAATGGTCGAAAGTGATTGGAAGGCAACTAGCCCCGCCCCACGCCCGTCATTCCCCCTAACACATCCAATCAAAGCTTTGTTAGGACCATGTCGTTCAGAGTAGTTTATTTCCAGATAGAAAATATCTTTTTGAGGAGGAAAATCCCCCACAAGCATCGGGGTTAGGGTTTTAAGTTATGCCCTGAGGGCATATAAGATCAATGTTGACAATGTACAGTTTATTATTTTTTTTTTTCTTTAAAGCAGGGCACTTCATATAGAAGGGATCGTCGTAGAGACTTCAAAGGGGGCTCATTCGATTAGAAATCGAGAGTTCTAGTGCCCTTTTTAATAGTCGAAAGTGATTGGAGGGCAACTAGCCCTTCCCCCCCCCCCACGCCCATCATTTCCCCAAACACATCAAATCAAAATTTTGAGATAGCCATTTTGTTCAGCGTAGTTGATTTCCAGATAGAAAATATGTTTTTGAGGAGGACACTCCCCCGTAACCCTCAGGGCAAAGGTTTTAAGTTACGCCCTGGGGGCATATTAGGTTTTTATAGAAGGCAATGTCGTAGAAACTTCAAAACAGGTTCATTCGATTTGGAATTCAACGGGCTAGTGCCCTTTTTAATAGTCGAAAGTGATTGGAGGGCAACTATCCCCCCACGCCCATCATTCCCCGAAACACATCCAATCAGAATTTTGAGATAGCCATTTTGTTCAGCATAGGCCAGTTGATTTCCAGGTAGAAAATATGTTTTTTAGGAGGACGATCCCCCAGAGGACACTCCCCCACAACCCTCAGGGCAAGGGTTTTAAGTTATGCCCTGGGGGCATATAAGGATTTATAAGAAGGCGTTAACAGGCTCATTCGATTGGAGGTTCAAAGGGCTAGTTCCCTTCTTAATTGTCGAAAGTGATTGGAGGGGAACTAGCCCCCCCCCCACGCCCATCATTCCCCCAAACACATCCAATCAAAATTTTAAGATAGCCATTTTGTTCAGCGTAGTTGATTTCCAGATAGAAAATATGTTTTTGAGGAGGACACTCCCCAACAACCCTCAGGGCAAGGGTTTTAAGTTATGTCCTGGGGCATATAAGGTTTTTATAGAAGGCGTTGTCATAGAAACTTCAAAAGGGGCTTATTTGATTGGAAATCCAAAGAGATAGGGCCATTTTCGATTGTATAAAGTTATTAGGAGGTAACAAGCCCCCCCCCCACGTGTATCATTCGCCCTAACACAACCAAGCAAAAGTTTGAGATAGCCATTTCGTTTAACATAGGCTCGTTGATTTCCACATAGAAAATGAGTTTTTCAACGGTACAGTTTCCCAAAACCTTTTGAGAACGGGTGTTAAGTTATGCGCTGGGGGCATATAAGGTTTTTATAGAAGGCATTGTCGTAGAAACTTCAAAAAAGGCTAATTCGATTTGAAATTCAAAGGTTAGTCCCCTTTTTAATAGTCGAAAGTGATTAGTAATATTTTTTGTTGTTGTTGTTGGTTAGACCAGGGCACTTCGTATCGAAGGAGTTGTCGTGGGAACTTCAAAAGGAGCTCAGTCGATTGAAAATAGAAAGGGCTGATGCCCTTTCTCATAGTCTAAAGTGATTGGAGGGCAACTAATCCCCCTTTTACTGCCACCCTCCAATTTGCCCATTATGTTTAAAAACTAAATGTTGCCTTAAGATTAAATCAAAATGCACTGTGATAATGCTAATTCCCAATAAGGCATCTCACCAATATCCCAAGAACAACTAAGGGTATTATGTTCAAACTTTCGAGGCTACTTCTGCTCTTAAAATTTAACCTAATCAAAATAGTGTAAGTTTATCCAAGCTATCAAAGAAAGTAAACAGATTTTTTTGCGAATTGTATCAAGTTTTCCATTTCAGGTCAACTAGAGGAGGTATGAAACTAAGTTAAACAATACTATTTGTGTCAAAATTTTTAAAATAGTGTATGTTGTTAAAAATTGCTGAAATTTTTTCTCCAGCATACAAATAGCAGACCAAACTATAAAGTCTTAAAAACGAAAAGATTTAAAGTGTTATTTTCTTTTTCCCTGAAAAGACTATGTCAATATAAAACGAACAGAAATTAATTTAAAAAAAAAATTTCCACAAAAGAAGATTATCAAAGAAAAGTAGAGAACTGCATTAAACAAAAAAGAGCAAAAATAAAATCAAATAATCTTCTAAGCTCGAAACTATCACAAATCAGCATCGATAAATAAATGAAACCCAAAACGAACATAAATTACAATAATTAACCAAGTCAAACTCAAAACGAGCAGAAATTAACATAAGTTGGGCGCAAAACCCTATGCCTTCCCAAGGCCAGAACAAAATTTGCACTTTACTGAAAAAATACAAATGAATGTGCATTGTCAGTTTAATATACATATACTGATATTTAGTAATCAAAATGCTAAATTATTTTATTTATTTAAGTTATAAAAGTAAAAACATTTATATTTTTTCAGTAAAGTACAAACTTTAACCCCCTCCCCCCTAATGATCGAACTTTAATTTACGAACTTTAACCCCCCCCCCCTAATGATCAAATATATAGCCTGAATTGTACATATACACTTGATTTTTCATTGCTTCGATATTCTGTTAAATCATTTCGAAAAAAAGGGTGACGTTTCAGTTCATATATAAACTTTAGGCTATATATTTGGAATTTGAGGGGGAAAGGGAGTAAATCCAAAATTTCGAATGTGTACCATATGATACGGAAGTACTCGATATTCAGCTAATCGGATAATTTACCTGAATCTAAGTTCTGATCAAAGGCGACTGTCTTCTTCATCCCCTATGACAAAATTTTAGCTGCGCCCGTGGGACTAAATCTCTCTAGAACGTGATCAGCCTACTCTATGAAAAACTAAGTAGATTTAAAAAAAAATACGTGAAAGTAGCAAAAATTAGACATGTCGGGTCCGCTTAAGATCTAACCATCTGAAAGAGTCTGCTAGTTACGGTGATTTAGGGTTTATATTCTGTTTTTTGAAACTCCCTTTATACTTTAAGCAGTTGAGTTTCATCATGTTAGTTTTGTCACTTATAAGTGAGCCCCTTCTCAATTTCCTGACATTGAGTTCTATATTGATAGCCCATTGAAAAAAAATTGCATAGGAGAGTTATTGCTCTTTACTAAGTCGACTCTATATTGTTGACTTTGACTTCTAAAACCGGTAATTGTGTGCCAAGATTGATCAAGTGGATCGCTTCACTTACCCTGGATTCCCACTGACGCGATTTCACGCGAAAACGGCCGTTTTTTTCGTTATCCGTCAAATTTCCTCCGTTTTTTTGCTGCAATTCTATGCGTCACAACTGTTTAATGGTGGCGTTGAAATATTTCTACTGAGCAGTTGAAAACGGCATCCGCTATTCTGAATTGAAAGCTTTTTAGAACCATAAATTGCAAGTAACTAAGAAACTAACTATGTATTGGTACTGTTCTATTAGCTGGAAGACACTCGAGAAGTGAAGTCTGGTTAATGCTAATGAAATAAAACAAAACAGGACAAAAATATAATAGTTTAGAAACAAATTTCGGCTTTATATTTGCACATTAGGGGTGGGGGGAGGGTGGGGGTTAAAGCATAGCATATATTAAATACTTCACCTAACCTAATCTAGAAAAATGTACCTTTTTCCCCCTAAACCCCAAAAAACTAAAGTTTAAATATTGTAAACGGACAGATAAACCGCTGTTTGTTTTGCTCGGCATGTATTCTCCGTTGAAGGAGCCTGTTTGACTAGCTTCTTTTATCACCTTCGCTATACGATTTGTCGCGTGTCTTCCAGCTAATACAAAAGTACCCATGTTTTCTTAAGCTTTTCATTAATATTTGACAAAAACAAGAGTGCTATGTCTTTTTAATCCAAAATTTTAATCCTTAGCGCCTGGGGGGATACTTCCAGGTAAATGAACACACAAGATAAGAATTATATTTTAAATCAAGTATAGGCTTATACAGGTTATCCGTTTGAATATTGCTCTTAGCTTCTAGAACTTGATTTAGCATACTCCTATGTATTTGCTGTTTAAATGTCTTATAATATTGTCTGTGCTTCAACGGCTGTTGTGTACCGTTTCTGTGTGAATATGTTTATGATTTTCCTGCATCCACTATCAGTGAGCCCAGTGCGTTAAAAAAAAATAGCGTTAAAATTTTTTTTTTTTTTATTTAGTGTGTTAAAAAAAAAAAATTTCCAGTGTGTTAAAAAAAAATCGCATCAATGGGAACCAAGGGTTACCTGGGTAGTACTGTTAGTTAAGAGGTGAAAATTAGAATAGCAAGGCTGTTTTTTTTCACTGTTGAGAAAAGTTTAGAAGAAAAGGAAGTTAGCCTTCCATCTGAGGTCAAACATAAAGCATCTGAGGTCGTCCGTGAATGGTGTGGAAAGAGGTCAGGAGAAAGTATTTGAAGGAAAATGGAACCTCTTGGGAGGGGGTATCATTGAGTAGGTTGGGGCGGAGGAGGAGCTTGCGCAGCTGTGTTGGCCTTGGGTGACTGGGTGCTGCAGTGAGTTGTTAGTTGAGTCATATTAGTAGAAGGTTATATACAGCACCGTGCTGATTTTTTTTAGATTAGTTTTATTTCTCATTATGAAAAACTTTTGGGTAGAAATAAGAGTTTCTTTGGGGTAGAGCTTTTGGGTAGACTTTTGGGTAGAGCAAAAAAGAATACAAACAAACAGAATCACCAAACTTTTACAAACTCTAGGTTTCGAGATATGGTAAAAACCCAATAAACCAACTTTGTGCACAAGGGGGGGGGGCGAGTTACCACTTATTTGTCCATCATTACTTATTTTCTTTTTTGTTTAAATTTTAGTATACTGGACAATGCACATGCAGAGAAGGCTTTGGTGGTCGTCGTTGTGACGAATGTCTTACTGATTATTGGGGAGATCCAAGTCTCAACAGCTGTCAGCCCTGTGACTGCAACTTGGAAGGATCTGCCACAGCGCAGTGCGACCGTGAAACTGGGAAGTGTGTTTGTCTGGAAGGAATCAGTGGCTACAAATGTGACGCATGTGATAGAGGATATGTTGGACAGGCCCCACAGTGCTCTCCCTGTGGAGAATGTTTTGATAACTGGGACGTAATTTTGGCTGATTTGAAAGGTATCTTCATTTAGAAATCGGGAAAAGCGCTCCATTGTTTTTGTAACAAAATCAATCAAAGGTAGAACTTGAAATACTTTAGATAAGATTTTGAGGAATTCCCCTCCTCAAAATTCCCGGCACCTTGTGCCACTCGTTAAGCACTTACCTAAGTTTTCTTCGTAGAATTGTGCTGGTTGAATTTCATTTTAAAGTAACCAACAGGGTAGTTTCCAGGGATGAAATCCTTCGGGAGACCATTCCAAGTGGCGATGCAGCGTCCTACAAAGCTGTTCGTCCAGCACTCTGTGCTGGATGTTTTTCATTGGGAAATCTGGAGATACGCTGCATTTGACGTTGCAGAACAAAAGATCAATGAAAGATTGAACTCGAAAGAGTTTATGTGATATTTTGAGAATGTCATTCCCTAATTTATCTATAGAATATGTATGCCTAGAAAAAAACGAATTGAACCAGTGTCTATGGCTTTCGTAGTTGGTTGCGTGAAACATTTTACGTTATGTACAAAGCGGTCAGAGTGAACAAAATTATGCCTTGCCAAAGTGAAAACGAATGTATCAGGAAGTTTTCAAAGTTTAAGCGCTTTATTTACTGAATTGAGTAGCCCAATAAGTCTTTCTAATTGCTACTGAATTTGGTCGATGTGAGTACGTACCAAAAGAGCAGGGAATGCTATACAACCCACTTCCTAGATTGTCACAAGATTCATCTTTTCCAGAATTCAGAAAGGTGTCCCCAGGTCTAACCGATTTGGGACATTTTTCAATATGAAGTTTAAACTAAATTCGGTTTCTTTTTCCACCTAGGCTTGGTACATAGAGAAAAGATGTATAGCTATTGGAAATTTTAGAATCCCAAAATCGAGGCTTTCTGTTCAAACCGAAGAAGAAATTGACAATGCTCAACTGATTTTAAACACAGTAATATTCAAATTTAATGTAGTAATATTTAAATAACATAATAACATTCATTATTTTTGCCCGCTCATACAAAAAAAAATATAAAAGTGGAGTAGTAGAAAAGAATTAAAAGAAAAGCAAGAATAGTTCAAACTAAACCTAACAAAATTAAAAACCTAACAAAATAAAATTAAACAATATATTCTTCATTGTTACTCTTAAATAATGTTTCAAACTTCTTTTCTGCAATAGTTTTTTTTCAACAGCTGGC
Source organism: Artemia sp. Qi Xiang Cuo (assembly GCF_049724085.1). Lineage (NCBI taxonomy): Eukaryota > Metazoa > Arthropoda > Branchiopoda > Anostraca > Artemiidae > Artemia > Artemia sp. Qi Xiang Cuo. Next base: position 11,207,919 of record NC_142809.1, read on the forward strand.
ACAACGACAATCGCAAATCGCATACTATACGAAGGGGCGCACCCTTCACGCCACCTGACATAAATCTCAGTTCTGCCTCAGTTTCCTTCACGCTTGGTACGCACCACCTTTTATGCCTGGTCTCTGGAAGCGGGTACCCCCTTGCTATTATTTCCTGATATCTGAAGACGAATGTTTTCATCTCTTCTGGCGGGCATCGAAGCAAAAATTGAGGTATTCACCAACTTACAAGAGGGGAACTGTTGCAAGTGTAAAAAAAAACATCAACACCATCGAGCGTTTGGCGACACTTGGCATTTTTTCAAGCTTTGTAATCGTTTTTTTATCAGTAACTGAGATCAGACACTTGTTACTAATCTAATTTTACTAGCTACTAAAATTAAATTAATTATTCTTATTATTGCAATCAAAAAAGCGCCAGCTGTTGCCAAACTCTTGATGGTGTTGATGGGTCATTTTTAACGACACTAGCACCAGTTCCCATTCTTGTAACTTACCCATACTCTTTGGTATTTACAGTAAACAGGCTTGAGATTTGATCTATCAGTTTCTTTGAACCAGTCCCATAACGGTGACACATAAAGCAGTTAGAGGGGAAAATCTGCTGCGTAAAGCTGTGCAAGAATCTTCCTGTCCAGACTAAACTTTAGAGACAAGGTTCCTGTAACGTGGGCGAATATTGTTGTTAATTTTCTCAATTATAAGTAGACAAGAACTCCTGATATTATAACACTAAATTTTACGTTGGGACAAGTTTAATTTTAAAAAACGTGTCATTACATCTTTTATCTCGTCCCCATAGGCCAAAGACTGGGCACTTTTTAGATGCTAAGAAACGCTTAAACATGTAAGTACCAAAATTAATTTAGGCTGGTGTTTCATCTTGGATGGCACTGATTAACAAAATTTGATTTCTCATCGTAAAATGTTAGCCTACTAGTAAGAAGAATCAATGTAATAATTAGTATCCCTGAAAGTGGCTAACAATTAGGTCCCTTAGCCGTGTGTATATATTTGGACCCACATGGTGCCACAAATTTAGATTAATATCTATTTTTTATTTTTGCAGCCCAGACAGAAGCAATTGTCCAATCTGCTAGGGAGATCCGAGAAACTGGTGCCACTGGTGCATATACTACTGAATTTGAAAATATGGAAGAACGATTGGGTCAGATTAGAACAATATTAGATACAGCCAACGTCGATTCAGAACAACTCAATATGCTTGAAGATTTAATTCAAGCTTTGAGGTGAGAAAATCTCCATGATTTTTTGTTCTGCGTTCTGTGCTGATTAGGAATAGCGTTATGAACTGGCTGTTTTTTTGTTTTTTTTGTTGTTTTTTTTTAAGTCTGGGTTTTGCCAACTCCTCGGGCAAGTTTTTTACCTCTTGGGGTGACCTCTAGTTGTTGTTTGTTATATTATTACTGTTAATTATTGAAAACCCATGACGGAGCAATACAAAAGAAAGCAAAAGAACACTATATAACCATGATGATGTAACCAGTGTAGATGAAGTTGTTTCCAAGCATGTTTTGAAACCTTTCGTTTGTGTTTCTCCATAAGTTAAGCAATGGATATAGCATGATGTGCTCTATGAAGACTGTTGATAAACTTTGAACTGCGTGTCCAAACTGGATATTTTACTAGGTATTTTTACTAGGTATTTTCTAGGTATTTTTTCTAGGTATTATTTTTACTAGGTATTTTTTAACTAGGTATTTACTAGGTATTTTCTAGGTACTAGGCTTCTACTAAAAAATACCTAGCTTCTAGTGTCCAAACTGGAGATTTTAGTAGGTTTTTTTACTAGGTATTTACTTGGTATTTTCTAGGTACTAGGTTTCTACTAAAAAATACCTAGCTTCTAGTGTCCAAACTGGATATTTTAGTAGGTATTTTGCGGAACTGGAAGAAGGTGGAGTGGATTTTCAATTTATCAGCGTGTGTCAGAATCTTCCAAAGGAGTGCAATGTAGAGGATTTGGGGAAGAGCAACAGTGCTATACAGCGTTGCCAGATAACGTTCATGGAAACGAAGCTAAGCAGAGACTGTGGAAACATATGAAGCTTATATGTGGAAGTTTTATGCCTTCTATTAAAAGATGACGAGTTTGAGAAATTGTATTTCCAATGGGAATACCAGTATAAACGATTTGGTAAGACGGGTGGGTCATTGAATTTCCAAGTAAAATTTTAACAGGAAATGGGCCTTTCCAGTTAAAAAATCACTTCGTCGAACTTTTCAGCATTAAATTCAAGACCAAATTTTAGGTATTCTATTTGCAGTTTTTGGAAAGTTTAAGAAATTTTGTCCTAAGTTCGGCTGAGGTTAAAATGTCATCAGGCCAGAAAGAACGGAAAACATCTCACACTAGTCCTGAGCTTCGAAGACATAGTTATTGAAACAACAAAGTGAGGTAATTGCACCTTGCTCCTCTCTTAACTGGTACAGTTCTATCCAGTAGCCTTGCCATTTCATCTTCCTTGAAAAGGATTTTAAGACGGACTCGTAGCTTGTATACATATCCCTTTGAGATCTGATGATGGCCAGATTTATTCCTCCTTTAGCAGCCCTTAAAAGCATAAGGGGATGGATCAGAGAATCAAAGGCGCAGCGAAGATCAACTATCGCTAAAGCGAATGAATTACCTGTACAAGAAGCATCAAGCAGAGCATGAGCAACAACCGAAAAGCTCGTCTGCACATCAAATGCCATGTTGTTAGTCAAATTGATGTGGAGGCGTGTAACATTTTTCTTCAAGCTTTTTTATGAACATTAGTTCATAAAGCTTCCATAAACTGGTTGATACAGCTACGGGCCTGAAAGATGTGTATTGATTGGACGTTTTATGTTTTACGGAATAGGAGAAAGATCTTCCACGCAGAATGTTGACGGAATCAAACCTTACATAATAATCATCTGCAGTAGTAACGTGAGATGCTCTAAAAGCGTAGCACCACCATTTTTAATATGTAGAACATGAATTTCATCTATGCCTCGTGCAAGCTTTGGCTTAAGGCGCGTAATAGCATCAGCCACTGAAATTGCAGATACTGTATAATTAGAGTCTGGAAATGCATGCAAAAATTGGTCAAGCTCTTCAACATGTTTGTGTTCAAGGTGAGGGTCTGGGGTAGAAAATTCTGGCTCATAGAAAGAATATCAGATAAAATAACATCGACAACGGGAAAGGAGGTTTTGGAGATCCTTCAATGGAGCGTCGACCAAAGGAAATCGGAATCTTTGTGGATTTTGTGCGGAATTTTTTGTGCTGTTTTTTTATTGGCTTGCGGTGGTTCTGAAGTTCCTTAGCAAACTTTCTTTGTTGCAATGTAGACGGAGTTAACATGACCGGACCGTGGTTAGTTGTATTCAATCCATAGACGTAGCCAAAACTTCGCTGAATCACATGATTGGAAGAGACTTTGATTTCCATGCCACTTAGGAATAGGTCCTAGATGGCCACGTTTCCATGCGACAGCACGAGATTCTGTATATTTTGAAGTGTGGTATAGCTCTGCACAATAACTATCAAGGAGAATTCGTTTTTCCTCAGTTGGCAGCGGTGAGTGCTTGATTAGCAGGATAAATGGTACCTTATCCTTGGAAAGGATTGTAGAAACGCTATCCAAATACAGTTCTGTGTTGATTAACGCTGAATTACATATATACAATGGATTTGATGTTTTTTGGTGACTAGTGGTATCTGAGATGTTTTCTTTGGTGAGAAAGAAAACGATACTGGCAGGTAATCAGATATGCAATAATCACAAATAACCTTCAGCTGAGACGCATCTAAGGATGGAGAAGTGACAACATGGTCTATGCTGGATGTGGACGAGGAATTGTGAAATGTCTTTATCAATACCAAACAAATGATTATCAAATATTCCACCAACCAGAGACGAGTAGGCAGGTGGAGCAGTTAGGTTACAGTTAAAATCTTCAACCATTAGCCATGCAGAATTACTAGAAATAATGCTCGAAATGCTTCTACATAATTTTTTAGAGGCAAGAGCAAAAAGGCACTCGGACGCATTATTATGGTAATCAGTCGGCAAATAAACATTGTGGATAAACACACTATCTACTTTAACATCAAGAAAGTAATCAATGGAATCTACCAGCCCCAAACGTAAAGTGGAATCCACGTAAGTCACAGGACCTCCCGACGGTCTACCGCCAGCACTATATTGCTTAGCAGGAGTTATATAGCAAATGAGCTTATCTCTAGTATCCAAAAGAGTAAGGCTTAACTGACTGAAGAGATGCTCTTGTAAGCAGATCGCATAATGTTTAGACACTAGTTTGTCAAGAACTGAAGACTTTTTAACGAACCCCCCCCCCCTTAGTGTTTAGAGTTAAGTACCTCATACTGACATTATGACCGACCATTGGCACTTTGACTACGTGGATTAGTATGAATCTTGGCTGGACAATTATTTGGACATTTCACATTGTTACAGGTGTGCCCATCAGCCTTGCATAACACATAGAACATACTAGCTGTACAGTTTACGCGTGTCTGAACAGTCAGACGCGTGATATAATATATCTCTCTCTGTTTCTCTATCTCTCTGTCTCTCTCTCTCTCTCTCTCTCTCTCTCTCTCTCTCTCTCTCTCTCTCTCTCTCTCTCTCTCTCTCTCTCTCTCTCTCTCTCTCTCTCTCTCTCTCTCTCTCTCTCGCTCTCTCTCTCTCTCTCTCTTTTACTCTCTCTCTGTCTCTCTCTCTCTCTCTCTCTCTCTCTCTCTCTCTCTCTCTCTCTCTCTCTCTCTCTCTCTCTCTCTCTCTCTCTCCCTCTCTGTTTCTCTCTCTCCCTCTCTGTTTCTCTCTCTTTTTCTTTTTTTTTCTCTCTCTCTCCCTCTCGCTTCTAGATTTTTCGGGTGGGGGGTGGGGGGGGGTAAGGGAGAGAGTAAAAAAAGGTTGACGAGAGCAGGACAATAAAGAAAAGAAGATTGGGTAGCCTGAGTAGCAACTGCCGAGAAATTCAAGAAGATATAGAATTATGGAAAAGTGGACTCAAGGCCGTAGCCACGGGGTATAGGGGGTCTCTATTTTTTGTAGAAAAAAAAAATTAAAAAAGTCGAAAAATCCCTCCGAACGAAAATCTTGGATACGGCCCTGAGCGGAGTCCTGCTTTTGAGGGTTCCCCTCCCCTCCCCTGGGTACGTTATTGATGAATATATGCTTAGAAATATTAACTAAATCGTATGCAGAAACGCTGAAATTCTTTTTATAATGCTTCAGTTTATTTGATGTTGTCTTTTACGCGTATAATTTGGAATTATGCAATTCGAATTTACTCTTTTTGTAAATTTCTAAATTTTTTCAGATATAAACTTCTTATAGCTTTTGAACATTGATATTGAGGTTAATAATTATGTGTAACTTATTATAGCCATTGGCCATAGCTACAAGAAAGATTAAGTTGAACTTTCGCGCAAAGGATGGAGGGCCTAGGGTACGTTAGCCCCACTCCTTAGCTATATAATTTCTGCTCGTTTTTGGGTTCCACTATGTCTCTTTACTTTCATTTAAAAATACTTTTTAGTTACTTAACGCATAAGAAGGGACCTTGGACCATCAAAGGAATAAAAGAAAAAGTCTTTTTGGTTTCGTGTTCCTTTTTTTCGAACGTTAGGCTTTCCACAATAGATCTAATCTCAGACTGAATACAGCTGTCCTATACCCACCATTTATACACATTATTTGATTAATTAATTTTAATTACACATGCAGAGTCAGAAAAGATATGCAAATCAAAATCATTTTAATAGGGAAAATTTCCCTCTCCCTGGAGTCTCCCTCCGCCCTTGAAAATTTTTCCCCGTGTAAAATAACTAGTATTTTTTAAATTTAAAAAGTATTAGGTTGAAAAATCAAACTAATGAAACTGTTGAATACCAAAGTCAGAGTTTGTTTTATGATTTGGAAGTGTGTTAGATGACAGAATTCATAATTACCTAACCTATTATTTGAATTATTTGAACTAACCTAGGAAACTTTAATAATATGACCTAAGATGATTAAATTTGATTTATTAAATCTGAAATTAATTTTTTTAAATTAATCATTTTTTGCAGGACACAGCTTTCATCGATGCGTGGAGACATGGACGATTTGGACTCTGTCGTTGATAGTACTACGCAAAGAATATTATCTGCTCAGTTCGATTTGTCAGACCTTCGTAATAAGGTCGCTGATCTCAGATCCACTGCCAATTCACTCAAGGATAATACCACTAAGCTACAGGAAGCAAACGTGGAAGGTATACTATTATAAATCTATTCTTTTGCTTTAACTGAACAGGTATTAGAAAACGGGTAACCTAAAAGAGACTTACATAACTTACCCAAGACTAGAAGTCTCCTATGATGTGTGGAAACTTCAGATGATATATAACCTCGTGCCCCTATTTTTTCCTTTTACTTATTTTTTTTAAACTGCTATTGTCGTCAGCTCAAAAGGAAGAATTTTTTTTTGCATTCTTATGTTGTCAATTACAGGGCCGTATTCAAAATGTTTTCTTGGGGTGGGGGGAGGTTACAGAAAAAAACTTTAAACCATGCATACAAAATTTGTTTATGTTCATTTTCTTACGTTTTTACGAGTCAGAAAAACATTTAGGGGAGGGGGGGGGTAAAAACCCCCCTAACCCTCTCCCCCCTGGTTACGGCCTTGATTATGTAGTTTCATCAAACACGTTAAAATTTTTGTAGGACTTGAAAGCATTAACATTAATTTTCCACACCATCCTTAGTTTCTGTAAAAAAAAATGTGAATATATGTCTTACCATCAATAGAGGTCTTATAAAGAAGTCATATAAAGACGTTGGATAGTATAGAACCGTACCACATAAAGCTGTAACAAAAACATATAAATAAGATACAGTAACGGCTCAACGGTTAGAACAACGCATATTTTGTGATATTTTTGTGATGATCAGATTTGAGGCACAATAGAAATGTTTTTACTTCACATAGCGGTGTGTTGAGAAATGTTGTGTTGAGTCTGTGTTAGAAGTAAGCCGCTTTATTATATAAATAATGTATAAAATCCAAATGTAGAGACCTTTTCTTGTTGCACGCCTTTGTATTATCCTACAGGAAAAAGTAAATCAGGAATTTGTCATCTACTGATTTCAACTGATGCACAGGCTAAAGACTCTAATATACTGAAATCAATTTGCCGAGATTTAATAAGGAAAGATGCAAGTTATACCTAAATATAATGTTAATGTTCTTAATATTCTAGCTAGAGTATTTGAAAAACTACCTAACTTGTGAAGCAGAACTTCTGAATTTTATTATCAGTCTAATATCCTCCTAAAAATTACCTGTAAATTTCAACACAATTCCTTAGCTGTTCCATTGATGTTGTGGATACGCCCTTTTGACCACCTGATTACACGAAGTATCTTTTGATTTAGTGCAACATCCTTTTACCCCTTCATTTTCCCCTAGAAGTTTCAACTTAATGACCTTAGCTTTTCCTGACATGTTGCAGAAATTGCTTTTAAACAACCCAGATGCGTGTAGGGTCTTGATTTAGTTCATCATTCCCTGAAAGGATCAGCTTAATACGTTTAGCCGATATTATATAATAACGGCTTAGCCGTTTAGCCGGATATTGCTAAGAAAATTACTGCATTATTTCTGCAGAAGTGGCATTAACTGAGAAGGGGTTTTCGAGATTACGCAACCAACCCTTTAAATACTCTAAAGTGCTGAAATCAATTTGCCGAGGTTTAATAAGAAAAGATGCAAGTCATACCCAAGTATGTGATAATGCTGATGCTCTTAGTATTCTAAAATATTTCAGAAAACTACCTAGCTTATGATTTTGAGTTTTATTTCAGTTCAATGTCCTCCCAAACATTCTCCTTAAATTTCAACTTAATACTCTTTGCCGTTGCAGATATATTGCAGAAGTGCCTTTTTGATAATCTGGTTACATATATGGTCTTTTGATTTAGTTCAATCTCCCCCTGCCTCAGCATCCATAGTAAGGAGCAACATTAAAATTTAAAACGAACAGAAATTATTACGAATATGAAGGGGGTTACCCCTCTCCTCAACACCTCGTTCTTTACGATAAAGCTTTAATTTTGTCCCAATTCTTTAAGAATTACTCCTGAAACACAGGGGCCGTTTAGTTAGAACAATAAGATGCTTTTTTTAAAGTATTTAAAAACTTTAGTGCGAAGAGCGAGGTGTTGAGGAGGGGGGCAACCCCCTTCATATACGTAATATTTTCTGTTTGTCTTAAGTTTTAATGTTGCTTCTTACTATCAGTTGAAAAAAACTTGTTTCTTTTTATTTAATTAGCATAAAGACAGATCGTTTGATTACGTGGAATTGTCACTCTTTTTTTTATTAATTTTTATTTTGGACTGATACCTATTTTTTACTGTTATCAGATCTTTTTCAAGTAGTTCATATATGCATAAAAAACGTAAAAGAAAGAAAACCCTGCAGATGCCACTATCCAGAGCTGCATGTACTCCCTCCCCACTTCCTAATCAGAAATCTCTGGTTTTTGAAGTCCTTTTTTTCCTTTAGGCGCACTGATTCTTATTCGAGAAGCTCGCCTTCGAGCACAAAAAGCTCAGGATCGTTGCGAAATGAGTCAGTCTCATGTGGTGGATTCTGAAAGGCAACGAAGAAGAACTGAGGCGTTATTGACTCGTTCTGCAGAGCAATTCAATGAAACTCAGGACAGGAACAGAGAAGCTTTGAGCGAATTAGAAGCAACATTGACAGAAATGGAACAACATATACCAGATCTTAATGATAAGGTACCAAAGTCATTTTATTTCAATTATTCATGTTTTCATTTTTTTCATTCATCTTTTCATCTATTCATCATTTATTTCAATTATTATAGTGTTTATTCCAATCTTGCATGCTTCTCGTGTTAGTAATTGGCAACAATGTCAATTGTACCCCTCCTAGAATTTGTAAAACACCTTTCTTATATCTTCATTGAAAAATTGTTGTTTTTTTTTGGTAATTTCATTGAAACAAATATAAAAACTACTACTACTACTACTAACAACTCACTGCAGCACCAAGCCGCCTGAGGCCAACACAGCTACGCACGATCCTCCTCCACCCCAACATTTCCCTACAATCTCCCTACATTTCCGTGATCTTAGACCACTGATTAATTGACTAAATTTTTGGAGCATGGTCTACCTAAACTTATAGAAAAAAACAATTCAAAAGGCTTTGTATCAAGCTTGCCAGGTTAGAAGGGGAGTTTGATAGGAGTTCCTTAGGAAGCCATTGTAATGCAATGTTTGCGCCCTACATATTTGTTTACTAGGCCAGTTTGGCAGTTTGTTAATAACAAGACTGAATAACTTACAATGCGTAGACAGGTCTTCAGATACTTTAAGTCTTTTCTTGGCTTTGGGCCAGGAATGCTTTGGGCCAGTCCGCTTTGGCCCAAGAATGCTTATATCGTCAAGAAAAATAAGATATTTGATATTATAGAGAAAATGAATGAATTATTGACAAGATTCCAAAAGCGTGGAGACGTATTGTTCATTATCCAAAAGCGTGGAGACGTATTCCAAAAGCGTAGATACCTATTATAAAAACGTATTGTTGACTTTCCTCTTAATTGTATTTGTATTTAAAAAACGTTTCTATTTAATTTTTAAATTCATTTTTTTTAATGTATTGTATTTTCTTTGTGCGTCTTTTTTCCCTATATTTACTCCTTGATAACAACAAATGTTTGTAAAGAGGGTAAAAATAAGTTTTATTATTATTGTTCTCTAGGAAACGTACTATTTTTAATCGTCAAGTACGTATGTAGAGAGGTTGCCCTCCCCACCGCTACCCCCAAGTGTCATGGTTTTGTTTAATATTTCTTGAATTTTTGCTTATATTATTAACGACATATATCACGTTTTTTCGGTGAATTTAGCTTTTCCCCCACAAATCTTACTATACCCTTGATGCTCGTTACTCTTTGTTATATGAGTTAAAAGCTTCTTTGAAAAATTATTTTTGTTAAAATTATATTTTTTAAACAATTTTTTAAAATAAATTATTTTTATTAAAAATTATTTGTATTAAAAAAAATATTTATTAATAAAGTCAAAATTTTGCATTATAGGTGTGTGACGGACGTGGGGATCCATGTGACTCACAGTGTGGTGGCGCCGGCTGTGGAAAATGTGGGGCTTTACCTTGTGATGATGGTGCTGTAACAAAAGCTGATAATGCTCTTAATGTAGCAAGAGAAGCAGAGGGTATTTTGCGAGGGAAGCAAGCACAAGCTGAGGAAATGCTACGTGGCGTGAGTGGTCTAATCTATTTTTATTACAATTCCTCTCTTAGGTATGGATATAAGGCAAAGCGGATCTGATTTACGCAATCGAGAATATTACCCTCAACCTCGGGAAAAATCTTTGGGGTGGAGAGGGAGAGATAATTGAAAAAAGTGAAAATAACAGATCTAAATCAGCTATGGCAATTCAAAAGACGTTATCTGATTTTCTCAAATTTAGATTTGAAGCAAACTCCCCCAAACTAACCTGTTTTTACTGAGTGTTTGATTTGATCCTCCATGCTCATTTATTTTAATTTAATCTATTTCCTTTCCGTATCTATTTTCTTTTCTAAATTCATTATTCTACTATTTTATTTCTATGTCTTTTACTTTATGTGGATATGATGCCAAATGTACTAAAAAAAAAAAAAAAATTGTAAAAAAGTGAAAATAGCAGATCTAAATCAGCTATGGCATTTCAAATTATCCGATTTTCTCAAATTTAGATTTGAAGCAAACTCCCCCAAACTAACCTGTTTCTACTGAGTGTTTCGATTTGTTTCTCTTTTCTCATTTAGTATAATTTAATCTATTTCCTTTCCGTATCTATTTTCTTTTCTAAATTCATTATTCTTGCATTTTATTTCATTGTCTTTTACTTTATGTGGACATAATGCCAAGCCGGTCTGCATGATCGAGCACATATGTACTAAAAAAAAGCAGGTACCGATCTCCTGATTTAATGTCTTGAGCCGGGAGTGCAATGAGTGGTTGGGGGTAAATCATCCGGTGCTTCCCTTGACCCCTGGCAGTCATTAGAATATGGTCGTGCATGCCAGAGTACTAACTGCGTATTGCTTGCCTGTGGTTGTTTTGGAAAAAAGAAGTACCCAATATGTGGGTGTATAAAAAAAATACACCCACCTAATTTTGATGTGGAAGAGAAAAGAAAAAGACAGAAAGACAAAAAATACACTAGCAAAAAATAATAATTATAAACATCTTACATTTTAAATAGTCATTCATTCAATCAATTTCGTAAAAATGTATTTTTGCAAAATCTAGGGGGGGGGGTCGATTTTTTATTTATGAAACAGTAAAAAAAAAGGTATTTTTCAATAACATATAAAAAATTGTTTTTAATAGACAAGAGGAACGAGCATAAAAATATCTAGGGGGTAAATGTCCCTAGCTCACTCCCTTTTTTTAAATATATTTCTCTTCTGTTTTATTTCTAAGTGTTTGGGTGTTTAGAAGGATAGGCAAATAAAAAAAAATGAATATTACCGAAACTGAATAGGCTGCTCCAATTCAAAAGAAGTTATGTGACATTTTTTGTAAAACGACAATGTGAAGCCCTCAAAAAAACCCTCTTATAAATTAAACAGACCAAATTTCTCAGGCTATAGCGATTGATATAGTCCGTTTTCTCCTTTCTTTTTTTGGTTTTCAATATATTTAATATATTTAATTTAATATATTTAATTTAATTTAATTTAATTTATTTAATATAATTCAATATATTTAGAAGCTTCTAATTTTTTTGTATTTTTGATCCCACTTTATACGAATACCATGAAAGAAATATTAAGATGGACAGTCTATGTATTTTCAACAAAGGGTGATGGATTATCAAGGATTGTGCTTGTTGGGCGTCCAGTTAAACCCAAAGTCCTCAAATGAGTTGGGAAATATTTATAAGAAGGGATTTAAAGGAAATTTGAACCTAACGAGGGGGGGGAATAAAGCTTTAAATAGATTGAAATGGAGGTGGAGCCTTCGCAACTGTTTTGCCTCAGGAGGCTTGATGCTGCATTGAATTGTTAGTACTAGAAGTATTATGGAAATGTTTGTCAAATACAACTAATTACTTTTGTTTATTTATTTTCATTATTCAACGTGTCATTATTCAACACTGACCAAAATTTGGTTCTCCTAGAAGAACTTCTTAGTTTTCAAACAACCAAAAGAAAAATATTGTAAATTCGTGATTTTCAATATGAATGTACCTGAGATGTGTCGAGGGGGGGGGGGTGAATATTTTACTTTGATATCCTTGGTACTTTATGTAAGGCTCTAGGTTTTGTTTTTGTGATTTTACAATAACCAACGAAATTCTAATCCAAGATGTTTCCATATTTTCAAAAAGTTTTGAATTATAGGTTCGTCAAGCAGAACAAGAATCTACTGAGGCTTTGAATGCTGCCACAGTGGCGTACGAATCTGCTTTGGGTGTGAAAAACCGATCAGAAACAGTAAAGTCTCAGTTAGAAGATTTGGTGAGGCAAATCGAAGATTTTATGTCTCAAAATGGAGCCTCAGTGTCAGATATTAGACAGCTTGCTAGTGAGGTAATTTATAGGCTTATAAGCCTTAATTTACAGACTTTACTCAACCAGTATTTTATAGACTTTACCCAGTATCAGATATTAGACAGCTTGCTAGTGAGGTAATTTATAGACTTATAAGGCTTAATTTGTAGGCCTTAATCGATAGGTATTTTATAGACTTTACTCAGCATCGGATAATAGACAGCTTGCTAGTGAGGTGATTTATATACTTATAAGGCTGTAATTTATAGGCCTTACTCAACCAGTATTTTATGGACTTTACTCAGCTTCGCATATTAGACAGCTTGCTAATGAGGTAATTTATAGACTTATAAGGCTTAATTTGTAGGCCTTACTCAATCGATATTTTATAGACTTTACTCAGCATCGGATAATAGACAGCTTGCTAGTGAGGTGATTTATATACTTATAAGGCTGTAATTTATAGGCCTTACTCAACCAGTATTTTATGGACTTTACTTAGCTTCGCATATTAGACAACTTGCTAGTGAGGTAATTTATAGACTTTATCTACCAGTACTTCATAGACTTTACTGAATATTGGATATTAGACAGCTTTTTCTAGTGAGGTAATTTATAGACTTATAAGGCTGAAATTTATAGGCCTTACTCAACCAGTATTTTATGGACTTTACTCAGCTTAGCATATTAGACAGATTGCTAGTGAGGTAATTTATAGACTTATAAGGCTTAATTTGTAGGCCTTACTCAATCGGTATTTTATAGACTTTACTCAGCATCGGATACTAGACAGCTTGCTAGTGAGGTGATTTATATACTTATAAGGCTGAAATTTATAGGCCTTACTCAACCAGTATTTTATGGACTTTACTCAGCTTCGCATGTTAGACAGCTTGCTAGTGAGGTAGTTTATAGACTTATAAGGATTAATTTGTAGGCCTTACTCAATCGGTATTTTATAGACTTTACTCAGCATCGGATACTAGACAGCTTGCTAGTGAGGTAATTTATAGACTTATAAGGCTGTAATTTATATGCCTTACTCAACCAGTATTGTATGGACTTTACTTAGCTTCGCATATTAGGCAGCTTGCTAGTGAGGTAATTTATAGACTTTATCTACCAGTACTTCATAGACTTTACTGGATATTGGATATTAGACTGCTTTTTATAGTGAGGTAATATATGGACTTATAAGGCTGTAATTTATAGGCCTTACTCAACCAGTATTTTATGGACTTTACTCAGCTTCGCATGTTAGACAGCTTGCTAGTGAGGTAATTTATAGACTTATAAGGCTTAATTTGTAGGCCTTACTCAATCGGTATTTTATAGACTTTACTCAGCATCGGATAATAGACAGCTTGCTAGTGAGGTTATTTATATACTTATAAGGCTGTAATTTATAGGCCTTACTCAACCAGTATTTTATGGACTTTACTTAGCTTCGCATATTAGACAACTTGCTAGTGAGGTAATTTATAGACTTTATCTACCAGTACTTCATAGAATTTACTCAATATTGGATATTAGACTGCTTTTTCTAGTGAGGTAATTTATAGACTTATAAGGCTGTAATTTATAGGCCTTACTCAACCAGTATTTTATGAACTTTACTCAGCTTCGCATATTAGACAGCTTGCTAGTGAGGTAATTTATAGACTTTATCTACCAGTACTTCATAGACTTTACTGAATATTGTATATTAGACTGCTTTTTCTAGTGAGGTACTTTATAGATTTATAAGGCTTTAATTTATAGGCCTTACTCAACCAGTATTTTATGGACTTTACTCAGCTTCGCATATTAGACAGCTTGCTAGTGAGGTAATTTATAGACTTTATCTACCATTACTTCATAGACTTTACTCAATATTGGATATTAGACAGCTTTTTCTAGTGAGGTAATTTATAGACTTATAAGGCTGTAATTTATAGGCCTTACTCAACCAGTATTTTATGGACTTTACTCAGTTTCGCATATTAGGCAACTTGCTAGTGAGGTAATTTATAGACTTTATCTACCAGTACTTCATAGACTTTACTGAATATTGTATATTAGACTGCTTTTTCTAGTGATGTTCTATATAGATTTATAAGGCTTTAATTTATAGGCCTTACTCAACCAGTATTTTATGAACTTTACTCAGCTTCGCATATTAGACATCTTGCTAGTGAGTTAATTTATAGACTTTATCTACCAGTACTTCATAGACTTTACTCAATATTGGATATTAGACAGCTTTTTCTAGTGAGGTAATTTATAGACTTATAAGGCTGTAATTTATAGGCCTTACTCAACCAGTATTTTATGGACTTTACTCAGTTTCGCATATTAGGCAACTTGCTAGTGAGGTAATTTATAGACTTTATCTACAAGTACTTCATAGACTTTACTCAATATTGGATATTAGACAGCTTTTTCTAGTGAGGTAATTTATAGACTTATAAGGCTGTAATTTATAGGCCTTACTCAACCAGTATTTTATGGACTTTACTCAGTTTCGCATATTAGACAACTTGCTAGTGAGGTAATTTATAGACTTTATCTACCAGTACTTCATAGACTTTACTCAATATTGGATATTAGACAGCTATTTCTAGTGAGGTAATTTATAGACTTATAAGGCTGTAATTTATAGGCCTTACTCAACCAGTATTTTATGGACTTTACTCAGCTTCGCATATTAGACAGCTTGCTAGTGAGGTAATTTATAGACTTATAAGGCTTAATTTGTAGGCCTTACTCAATCGGTATTTATAGACTTTACTCAGCATCGGATACTAGACAGCTTGCTAGTGAGGTAATTTATAGAGTTATAAGGCTGTAATTTATAGGCCTTACTCAACCAGTATTTTATGGACTTTACTCAGCTTCGCATATTAGACAGCTTGCTAGTGAGGTAATTTATAGACTTTATCTACCAGTACTTCATAGACTTTACTGAATATTGGATATTAGACAGCTTTTTCTAGTGAGGTAATTTATAGACTTATAAGGCTTTAATTTATAGGCCTTACTCAACCAGTATTTTATGGACTTTACTCAGCTTCCGCATATTAGGCAACTTGCTAGTGAGGTAATTTATAGACTTTATCTACCAGTACTTCATAGACTTTACTCAATATTGGATATTAGACTGCTTTTTCTAGTGAGGTAATTTATAGACTTATAAGGCTGTAATTTATAGGCCTTACTCAACCAGTATTTTATGGACTTTACTCAGCTTCGCATATTAGACAGCTTGCTAGTGAGGTAATTTATAGACTTTATCTACCAGTACTTCATAGACTTTACTCAATATTGGATATTAGACAGCTTTTTCTAGTGAGGTAATTTATAGACTTATAAGGCTGTAATTTATAGGCCTTACTCAACCAGTATTTTATGGACTTTACTCAGCTTCGCATATTAGACAGCTTGCTAGTGAGGTAATTTATAGACTTATAAGGCTTAATTTGTAGGCCTTACTCAATCGGTATTTATAGACTTTACTCAGCATCGGATACTAGACAGCTTGCTAGTGAGGTGATTTATAGACTTATAAGGCTGTAATTTATAGGCCTTACTCAACCAGTATTTTATGGACTTTACTCAGCTTCGCATATTAGACAGCTTGCTAGTGAGGTAATTTATAGACTTTATCTACCAGTACTTCATAGACTTTACTCAATATTGGATATTAGACAGCTTTTTCTAGTGAGGTAATATATAGACTTATAAGGCTGTAATTTATATGCCTTACTCAACCAGTATTTTATGGACTTTACTCAGTTTCGCATATTAGGCAGCTTGCTAGTGAGGTAATTTATAGACTTTATCTACCAGTACTTCATAGACTTTACTCAATATTGGATATTAGACAGCTTTTTCTAGTGAGGTAATTTATAGACTTATAAGGCTGTAATTTATAGGCCTTACTCAACCAGTATTTTATGGACTTTACTCATCTTCGCATATTAGACAACTTGCTAGTGAGGTAATTTATAGACTTTATCCACCATTACTTCATATACTTTACTGACTATTGTCTATTAGACAGCTTTTTCTAGTGAGGTTATTTATAGATTTATAAGGCTTGAATTTATAGGCCTTACTCAACCAGTATTTTATGGACTTTACTCAGCTTCGCATATTAGACAGCTTGCTAGTGAGGTAATTTATAGACTTTATCTA
Organism: Artemia sp. Qi Xiang Cuo; assembly: GCF_049724085.1. Lineage (NCBI taxonomy): Eukaryota > Metazoa > Arthropoda > Branchiopoda > Anostraca > Artemiidae > Artemia > Artemia sp. Qi Xiang Cuo. The sequence continues at coordinate 11,224,697 of NC_142809.1, forward strand.
CCATTACTTCATATACTTTACTCAATATTGGATATTAGACAGCTTTTTCTAGTGAGGTAATTTATAGACTTCTAAGGCTGTGATTTATAGGCCTTACTCAACCAGTATTTTATGGACTTTACTCAGCTTCGCATATTAGACAGCTTGCTAGTGAGGTAATTTATAGACTTTATCTACCAGTAATTCATAGACTTTACTCAATATTGGATATTAGACAGCTTTTTCTAGTGAAGTAATTTATAGACTTATAAGGCTGTAATTTATAGGCCTTACTCAACCAGTATTTTATGGACTTTACTCAGCTTCGCATATTAGACAGCTTGCTAGTGAGGTAATTTATAGACTTTATCTACCAGTACTTCATAGACTTTACTCAATATTGGATATTAGACAGCTTTTTCTAGTGAGGTAATTTATAGACTTATAAGGCTGTGATTTATAGGCCTTACTCAACCAGTATTTTATGGACTTTACTCAGCTTCGCATATTAGACAGCTTGCTAGTGAGGTAGTTTATAGACTTATAAGGATTAATTTGTAGGCCTTACTCAATCGGTATTTTATAGACTTTACTCAGCATCGGATACTAGACAGCTTGCTAGTGAGGTGATTTATATACTTATAAGGCTGTAATTTATAGGCCTTACTCAACCAGTATTTTATGGACTTTACTCAGTTTCGCATATTAGACAGCTTGCTAGTGAGGTAATTTATAGACTTTATCTACCAGTACTTCATAGACTTTACTCAATATTGGATATTAGACAGCTTTTTCTAGTGAGGTAATTTATAGACTTATAAGGCTGTAATTTTTAGGCCTTACTCAACCAGTATTTTATGGACTTTACTCAGTTTCGCATATTAGACAGCTTGCTAGTGAAGTAATTTATAGACTTTATCTACCAGTACTTCATAGACTTTACTCAATATTGGATATTAGACAGCTTTTTCTAGTGAGGTAATTTATATACTTATAAGGCTGTTATTTATAGGCCTTACTCAACCAGTATTTTATAGACTTTACTCAGCATTGGATATTAGACAGCTTGCTAGTGAGGTGATTTATAGACTTATGAGGCTTAATTTGTAGGCCTTACTCAACCAGTATTTTATAGACTTTACTCAGCATCGGGTATTAGACAGCTTGTTAATGAGATAATTTATAGAATTATAAGCCTTAATTTACAGACTTCACTCAACCACTAAATCATAGACTTTACTCAGTATCAGATATTAGACAACTTGCTAGTGAGGTAATTTATGGACTTCTGAGCTTTAATTTATAGACTACTCAACCAGTAAATTATAGACTTCCCTCAGTATCATATATTAGACAGCTTGCTTGTGAGGTAATTTGTAGACTTGTAAGTTTTAATTTATAGACTTTATCAACCAGTATTTTATAGACTTTACTCAATATTGGCTATTAGACAGCTTGCTAGTGAAGTAATTTAGAGACTTATAAGGCTTAATTTATAGGGTTTACTCAACCAGTTTTTATACACTTTACTCAGCATGAATATTAGACAGCTTGCTAGTTAGTAATTTATAGACTTATAAGTCTTAATTTATGTTTATATCTTCCAGTATTTTATAGACTTTGCTCAATATGGGTTATTAGATAGCTTGCTAGTGATGTAATTTATAGACTTATAAGGCTTAATTTATAGACTTTATTCAACCAGTATTTTATAGACTTTACTCAGCATGGATATTAGACAGCTTGCTAGTGAGTAATTTATAGACTTATAATTCTTAATTTATAGACTTCACCAACCAGTATTTTTTAGACTTTACTCAATATTGGTTATTAGACAGCTTGCTACTCAGGTAATTTATAGACTTATAAGTCTTAATTTACAGACTTCCTTCAACCAGTAAATTACAGACTTTGCTCAGTATCATGTATTAGATAGCTTGCTAGTGAGGTAATTTATAGACTTCTAAAGCTTAATTTATAGGCCTTACTCAACTAGTATTTTACAGACTTTACTCAGCATGGATATTAGACAGCTTGCTAGTTAGTAATTTATAGATCTATAAATCTTAATTTATAGACTTTATCAACCAGTATTTTATAGACTACTCAATATTGGTTATTATACAGCTTGCTAGTGAGGTAATTTATAGACTTATAAGGCATAATTTATAGACCTTACTCAGTATCGGATATTAGACAGCTTGCTAGTGAGGTAATTTATAGACTTATAAGCCTTAATTGATAGACCTTATTCAACCAGGATTTTATAGACTTTACTCAGCATCGGGTATTAGACAGCTTGCTAGTGATATAATTTATGGACTTACAAGCCTTAATTTATAGACTTCACTCAACCAGTAAATTATAGACTTACTCAACCAGTAAATTACAGACTTTGCTCAGTATCATACATTAGATAGCTTGCTAGTGAGGTAATTTATAGACTTATGAACCTTAATTTATAGACTATACTCAACCGGTGGCATGTAAAATGAGTCACTTGGAAACAAAATCCATTATATGGATCGATAGAGAGATGCAACAGTACGTTCTAACGTATTGACAGCTATACACGTCCTGAGACCACAATGGCTATACGTCACGTATTGTAAAAAAGATGACAAGAAAAAAATATCAAGAAAATGCCAAAAGAAGATAATTTTCAGTCAGTGAATTAAGCCATTTTGATCATTCACTGGCTTAAAATTATTTTCAAATTCATTTAATTCAAAACCAGACATAGCTCTCTTGGGCAAGGACAAAACATAGTGTCTGATATCCAACAATAACAAAATGAAGGTGCATGATGAAACCTTGTTGTTATAAACGCAATACGGGATAAACACACTTGAGATTGAGAATCAAATTGTCTAATATAATTTCGTTAGGATAAAATAAACATAAGAATAATAATACATGAGATAACTGTAATAGTTTACAAAACGTGACCGAATGCTTTAACCCTCGCGTAGGGTGTTAAACTGGATTAGGGTTAGTTTCGGGAACCTCTCAGCCACCTACCTGGGGGGACAAGATCATATAGGTGTAACAGGGTGGGGGCGGACTCATTGGTAGATGGGATGTTGAGGGAGGGTGGAGCCAAATCTTTGGCATAATTTTCCTCGGCGGGAAGAAAGGGATTCAAGTTTAAATTCCTTGAGGTAAAAGGAGTAAGGTAGAGGGGAACCGCCATAAATGATTTGCAGTGATCTCTTCTGAACTCGTTCTATTTTATCAATTTCATCCTGGGTAAGGGCAAAGTGCCAAACCGGACAAGCGTATTCAACTAAGGGGCGGATGAAAGTGTAAAATATTAGTTTCAGCTTGTACTTAGGAACTCGATATTTTTTCAGTGTTTTTAGCATTTGGATTGCGCCGTTAGCTTTTTTTTACAATTGTTTTTGTATTCTCCCGCCATGAAAGGTCAGAAGAAATCACCACACCAAGTAAAGATATTTTATGGCTTATTAGCTCGGTAGCGATAGGAGGTTCGAAAGTCAGTAGAGTGTTCGGAAGGCAAGAAAATATTGTGACCAAGGCTTTGTCCTTATTCATGACCATATTTAGATCCGCCGCCTCTGAGGTAACTTGGTCGATGAAACCAGCAGCATTGCTCTTCGAATCCTTAGATACGATTTCCGTTAAGGACAAGTCGTCAACGTATTTCCATCTGTCCTCCAGCTCTGCAGCAATTTCATTTATCATGAGGAGGAAGCCCAGCGGCCCGATCACAGTTCCTTGTGGAATTGCACAAAAAACTGGCAGAGAAGTGGAAAATTGGTCTTTATACTTCACAGTTTGCTCTCTATTTGTTAAGAAGCTCTTGATGATTTTAATGATAAAGCTGGGTATCTTTTTTTCCGCCATTTTTTCTAAAAGGATTTTGTGATCAACAAGGTCAAATTGCTTTTCTGAAATCAATTGCAATTAAATTTATCTATTTTCCAGGTTCGTCCAGGTGTTTTAAAATAAAATCAATGAAACTAACGAGGTAATGAACTGTCGAACACTTAGGGATGTTACCAAATTGCTTTCGATCAGTTACTTTCAAAAGATATTTTTTCAGCCATGCGGCAACAAAGCTTTTGTATATTCTGCTAAAAACTGACGTAACTGTGATCGGCCGGACACCAGAGAAATGATTAGCTGTTCCTTTCTTTGGAATGGGGGTAATAAACCCTTTCTTCCATTTTTTTGGAAAATATCCAGTTTTTGTTATATTATTGAAAATGATCTGAAGGGGAAATGATAGTTCTTTAGCAAATGCTTTAATGAGAGCAACTGGAATGTCAAAAGGGGCAACGGAAGTTCTTTTTAACGAAGATATTTTACAGATTATAATTGCTGATAAAATATCAGCAATTAAATTATCATCTGAAGGAGTAGTTAAATTTACTTGAGGATCCTCGGGTGGAAGAGGGGGTAAGACTGCACAATTGAAGCAAAATGGACATTTAAATCATTTGCAGTTTTCTCTAGAGGCTCCTCCTTCATGAAGTCAACTGGTTGAGAACTTCTGCCAGACAGACTTTTTACTTTACTGAAAAACATGCGACGGTTTGGACTCCAAAAGATGGTCAACTTCATTTTCATAGTAATTTGCTTGTGCCTTTTTGATTTTCCATTTTATTTGGTTTGCCAACTGTTTTTCTTGGTTCACTTGACCTTTTCGTATTAGGTGCAATTTATGTTTTATCTGTTGCTTTATTTTTGAATATACGTATGGTTTATCACTAGAACAGAATTTAGTCTTATGTTCGGGAAAGCACACGAGAAATTTTGAATTTAACTTATTATGGAATTCTTCTACTTGGGAATCCAAGTCTTTAGCTGAAGAGACCGCGACCCAATTTTGTCCGGTTATCCAGTCACCGAATTGCAGCAGACCATGGTCAGTGACCGGCCTTGAAGTAACTTCGGTTACTGTAAATTTAATTTTTACTTTTTCCAAGGGGTTCCACTGTAACATATAATGATAACTTCCACCAAGTGGTGCTAGTTTACTTGGATTCTGGTTATATTCCGAAAGATTTGTCAGGATTACATCCAGAGAAGTATTCCCCTTAGTTGTTGGGAAATCGACTAGAGTTTTAAGGTTAAGTGACCTGGCCAGCGATTTGCTATCGAGCTCGTTAGCATCTCTTAGCATTAATACTCCAAAATATGGGTGAGTTTTCTGGGCAAATTCTTCTGTGTACTGAAGTTTCTCCCAAACATCTTTTTGTGCTGCATCAGGCTGAGCAGGCGAATCACAGAAACCGCATATTTCTACGGCAGACACTAACATAGGGAGCTGCTGTTAGTGGGCGTTGTCCCAATAATTTCACTATTATCTTCGTCCTGTAATTATTCCCATTTAGTCCTGTCTACCGTGTTTTTTACCATTTTGGTCATTCACTGGCTTAAAATTATTCCCTTTTAGTCCAGTTTACCGTGTGTTGTTTACCATTTTGGTCATTCTCTGGCTTAAAATTATTCCCATTTAGTCCTGTTTACCGTGTGTGTTTTTTTTTTTTTTTTTTGGGGGGGGGGGGGCAAACGCCATCTTGCGAAAGTATACAATTCTATTCCTCTCCCTCATGTTCTATACCTAGTTCCTTTCTGGGACATTTTTAACCAATCAGATAAAATAGAAATCAGAATGGCCTTTTTCAAATATTTAAAGTTCCTTATCCAGGTTCCTCTTTGGACTAGGAAAGGTAGACTACCGCAGAGATACAGCTTGCCGGATCCTCTTGATGCTGCAGATAAGCTTTTTCCAAGCTTACGGGTTATCCGTCAAACCACCCTTGGAAGAACTTTTATGTTTTAATACTTGTTTCCTTTTCTTTCTTATCTTATTTATTTATTTTTGCTGGGTTATTATTATATCTATATTTTTTTTTTGTATGATACAGTTAAAGAGGTTTACCACCTTTGGAGTGGCTTACTTTTCTAAATTGTTTGGTTTATTGAGTTTTAATTTGCACGTATTTGCTCCTGTTTTGTATATGTTTTTTTTTCATTTTCTTTCTTTCTGTTATACTCCATCGTCAAGCTTTGTATTTTTGATGGGTTATAAAATAAATTAATTAATTAATTAAATAATACCAGTGACTAATAATGTCACTAAATACCAAGTCATTATTAATATCACTAAATAAACACGAGTATAATTTTCAATCAAAAACTATTTAGGTCATAGCTTTTTTGTACTAAAAAGAAACTTTCCACCCTTCAAAAGCACGAAAAAAATTGAAACACGATGCTTGAGGTATATTATTTTCAGCCAAGTTGGTACAGATAATCACTAACTATGTTAATTCATCACTTTACTTCTTACTATACTTCACTAACTATTGGATACATCTATACACAATTCTACTAAGATTGATGAACTATTTTCAGTCAGGTGCAAAAGAAGCAAAAGAAGAATCCAACGAGATGCAAAAGAAGAATTAAAAGATATCAGAAATAGAAATTTACGTTATTTATTTTAATCCTATCATAATAAATAAAAACAGTGAAAAGAAATAACATAAAACGGATTGAAAAAAGAAGAAAACCTTAAAAAGGATACAAAGACAACAAATAACTAAACCAAGAATTAATAAAGAATACAAACAAAGCTGAATAAAGATTTGAAAAATCAAATATATACTTTGTAGCTTCTTTAGCCAGAACTTTAGGCAGTGCCAGCAAAATCCTCACAGACTTATTTAAATTTACGTTATTTCTTTTAATCCTATCATAATAAATAAAAACAGAGAAAAGAAATAACATAAACTGATTGAAAAAAAGAAGAAAAGCGTAAAAAGGATACAAAGACAACAAAGAAATAAACCAAGAATTAATAAAGAATAAAAACAAAGCTGAATAAAGATTTTAAAAATCAAATATATACTTTGTAGCTTCTTGAGCCAGAACTTTAGGCAGTGCCAGCAAAATCCTCACAGACTTATTTAAATTTACGTTATTTCTTTTAATCCTATCATAATAAATAAAAACAGTGAAAAGAAATAACATAAAACGGATTGAAAAAAAGGAGAAAACCGTAAAAAGGATACAAAGACAACAAAGAAATAAACCAAGAATTAATAAAGAATAAAAACAAAGCGGAATAAAGATTTGAAAAATCAAATATATAGTTTGTAGCTTCTTGAGCCGGAACTTTAGACAGTACCAGCAAAACGCTCACAGACTGTCTATGCTATGATAATTCAGTATGTTATATTTTTATGTAGACTTTGACTTGAACCTATGTAAATAGAGTAGAGTGTGCAGTTAATGACTTAATGAATATATTAAAAAATGATTAGATAATAATCAATATAATTAAATCTAAATAATTAGTAATAATTAAAGAATTTAAATAATAGATTAAAATACATCCTCGAGAAAATTTTTCCTAGTTGTTATCTTTCAGTTACTTGAATTGTATTCTCTTTACTAACGTATTTACCGATTCAACAATTTATTCTTAGGTTATGGCGAGAGCTATTTCGTTACAACCTGAGCAAATTACTGAGCTATCAGAAAGGATCAATGACGCTATAACATCCCTCACAAACATTGATGATATCTTAGCGGCAACTTCAGATGACCTGAAAACTGCTAACACTCTTAAGGCCCGTGCTGATACTGCAAAGTAAGTAAACTTGAGATTGGGTACTTTTATTTGCCTTTTTTATTAGATTTCATTTTTTATATATATATATATATATATATACTCTTTGTTTCTTCGCTAATATTTTCTTAGACCACAGTGCCTTTCAGTTCACAAAATTTAACAAATGAAAATATAGAGAAAAATAACTTTGTTTATTTTTTTGTTTTTGTTTTCTTATGTTGTGTTTAATTTAGCTTAATTAATTTTTTTTTTCCGTTGATAAAGTCTCCCGGACGTGAAGTCAAAATATTTGGACTATTATTATTTAAATATTTTGTCCACTGCTTTGTTTAAATATCATACCTGCTTGTTGTTCTCTATATTTTAATTTGTTAAATTCTGTCCGCTAATTTTCGTATTTATTTTTGTTTATAATTCCTTTTTGTTTCTTCCGGCTTTCACATGATGACAAATTATTATGATATGATTTTTAGTCATAGAAGTAAAAAAAAGAAACTTTTCTTATGTAAAACATTCCATTTCTTAGTGCTGCTGTTGGTATTGGAGAAGAAGAGGTATAAGAAATTGCGATGCGATGGAACGAACGATTACTTCTGAAGCTTTACCCCATCTTAATCAGGGGCGTCGTTTGGGTGGGGCAATGGGGGGGGGCCGTCCCCCCCTCCAAGTAATGTGGAGAAAAATTATTATATAGTCCCTGCTCCTTGAATTTCCGAAAGTAGACCCCTCTTGCCCCCCCCCCCCATTGAAAATGTTGTAGATTCGCCCCTGATGCTATAACTAATGTACAACTAAGAAGGTTGGATATTAGAATGTTCACTTTAGCCATAATAGGAGCAAGAAAACGAGATTTATTTCTTTTTTTGGTTTTAAATTTTAAAAATAAGTAAAAAAAGACGATTTACTTCTTTCTTGTGTCTGCTTTATGAGTAAATTCAAAGTTGAATTTAAATTGTCAATGAACAAAGATTATTTTAAATAAATAAACAGATAAAACAAAGACTTTATGAAAAAGGTATGATGGTAGGATTTTGTTTTTTAAATGACTCAAAAATTGGTGAAGTTTCAAAAGGTTACATCTGTCTTTTATCATTTTTACATTTTTACCTTCTCTTGGTAAGGTAAAAATGTAAGTTGCGGATAGACGACAACAGATTGGAATCCAACTTGAAAAAAAAATTGAAAACAGAGATAGAAGATAAAGGGATTGAAGAAGAAGAAGAATATTGAAGAGCGTATAGAAAGTTATGATTTCAGCCAAGAGAAATAAATAATATCAAACCTACTGTCGACTTAACAATAACTATGCAACCAGAGGCGCAAATAATATATAAATATAATTTATTTTTCAATTAATCATTTTTATTATTAATCAAAATTATCATTTTAAGCATTATCTTATAACTATCATATGATGATTTTCTTAATTTTATTACCAACTATTCTATTGTTTTGAAAATAAAACTATTATTTATTACCTCAATAATTAATTTAATATATTGATCCTATATTGATCCTCAATATTGATTCTATCAGGAAGATTCTTAGAAATTGAGCGGATTCTTAGATAGTGATAGTGATAGTAAAGTGATAGTGATAGTTGAGCGGGTGTCATCTACCTACGAAGTTACCTTGGTAAGGTAACTTCTCTTGGTAAGGTTACCTTCTCTTCATTTTAGTACATTTTTACCTTCTCTTGGCGGTGGCTGTGGTATCAGTCAGTAAATAACGAATATGATTATCATAATTTTACTCAATTGTACAGTTATGTAAACGCTTCATATTATTTTTATTTATAGATTAGATGCTGAGGAAATATTGAACCTTGTTCAAGAGGTTTTAGAGGCACTTGATGAGGCAGCAAAATCTCAGGAAGAAGCTCGTGGTGCCATAGATAATGCCTCTGCAGATATTAATGCTGTTGAAAAGGATTTGGCACAGGTAATATAAAGTGATAGTGGCACAGGTGGCACAGTGAAGTGGCACAGGTAAAAACTAAAAAAAAATGAAAGAGGAAGAAATCTCGAGAAAGGAGGAAATGTCAATGAGACAGATATATATATATATATTTAGGAAAAGGATCTTCAAATTTTCGTTGATAAGAGTCGATCTCAAGAACCCTACGTAGGCTACATTTCTTCACAGAAATGTAGAGAGGCAACGACTTTTTTGTAAATGCAAAAAATTGTGTTTTTCAAAATTCAGGGGTGATGTGCATTTGTTTCCCTTTCTCGTCTAACTGGTGCCCTGGGCTCTCCCGAAACTACCCGGATTTTCTATCTGTACATCGAGACGACTGCTAGGAAATTTTTTCATGGGCATTTGGAAAACTGCATCATGCAAAACTGTACCTTATGTGTATAATACCATTAAAATGCATTATTAATTATTAGGATAATATAAGTACAATAATAAAGAAATATTAATTATTGAGGTAATAAATAATAGTTTTATTTTCAAAACAATAGAATAGTTGGTAATAAAATTAAGAAAATCATCATATGATAGTTATAAGATAATGCTTAAAATGATAATTTTGATTAATAATAAAAATGATTAATTGAAAAATAAATTATATATAATGCACACCCTGTGGCGTTAATTCACGAAAATGTAAAATGTAAGAGGGGGCGAAATGTAGTTTTGAAAATCTTGTTGGGGGGGGGGGGGTAATCAGGTTGTTTTGTCGATTTTTTTCTATGAAAATACCAACCAGAGATCATTTCAAAATCCATTGGGGGGAAGGGATACATTCATCAATTCTAAAAAGTTTATGATTCCCCATGAATGTCACATAAATTGTACAAATGTTTTTCAGATGAACAAAAAAAAAATGAGTTCTAAACATTTTGGTAATGTTGGTAATATTGGACATTTTTGTAATATTATAATATTGGTAATATTGGGAGAAATAACTGTATACTTGGGTACATTTGCTTTAATTGTTAATCCTTTAAGAATTATTCAAAACAAGTCTGTTAGAGTATTATCGGAAAAATTAGAAAGAGAATCGGTTCGAGAAGTTTATAGGGATCATAGGATATTCCCGGTGGCGGGTCTTTATCATTTTTGTGTATTAGTGTTTATGTATAGGTACAATGTCAACCAGCTGACGGAGTGTTTTAATGGTTGTTTTATAGCCCAGGGAATATACATAACGAAAATACAGAACGATTGTTAGAACGTTGATTGTTAGGAACGATATTAGACTGTTAGAACGTTGTTAGAACGATTATTATACTTCCCCTAAAGTGTCTGCCAGGTCCACGTTTTCTTTTATTATAAAGGCTTTAAAATTATGGAATAATTTGGATAATGATATGTCAATAAAATGAAATTTTAGTGATTTCAAAGGAAAATCTAAAGAATATTATTAAGCAAGAATAAATTTTAGTTTTGTTTGTTTTGGAGAAGATTTGATTTAAATTAAATTATAATTATTTTTTGGTTGGTGGGCCCCACAGGACGGATATGGTATGTAATTACTGCCCCCCCCCCCTGTAGGATTATTATTATTTTAATTTTTTTTTTTCTCTCTCTTTTTTCTTTCTTTCTTATCATAGTGAATTCAAAAGATGTTATACGTATGTGTTTTTTTTTTTACCTGAGTCACCCAACGTCAACCGGTCTATTTTGGATGAATTATATTGATTTGTATGTAAGCTGTTGTTAAAGTTGAATAAATATCTCAAATATAAAAAAAGGTAGCAGAATCTGGGGCTTCAAGGTTCCATCTGACATGACCTGATAACTTGATCATGGAGAACCACTTTTTATTTTCACCAGTTTGCAACTTGTTTTTGCTCTTAGAGATCCATTACAATCAAGGCCGTATCCAGAGGGGAGGTTAGGGGGTTTTGAACCCCCTCCCCCCCGAAATGTTTTTTTGACTCGTAAAAACGTAAAAAACATGGATATAAACAAATTTTGTATGCGTTTTTTGAGATTTTTTTTTGTGTAATTCCCCCCACCTGAAAAAAAAATCTTTGAGTAAAACTCCCTTCGGAAAAAAAATCCTGGGTAGGGCCTTGATCACAATCCTATTGCTTATGTCACAGTGCCTCAAAAACGAAAAAGTCTTTTGCTTATATTTAAATGTTAAAGATATATTAATGCATTAAATTGCCTGTATTTAAACGAAAGAGTCTATTGCTTTTATTGCCTATGTCACGCGAGTGTATGTTTAAATATACTTCGCCTTTTTTTAAATTTGGATTCGAATGCATTACAGAGCCATCACAGTGCTATCACACAGTACTTCACAATGGCTATTTTCTTTATTGTGTATTTTATATAAGCTTATAGTTAAATATGATTCGCTTTTGAATTTTAAAGAAAGCCAATATTCAAATAAATTTAAGCCAAAAAATTATCACATAAAAATTATGCATATTATGATTTCGATATTCAATCATAATTTCATCCTATTTGTTTGTGTTCTATCTCAGTTTAAAGGATTATTTTGGGGAATATTTTCCTAAGGAGCAGAGACAAGGCAATGGCAGAACACGGAATCCAGTGGGGAGGTAAATCTCTCAGACTTGGATTATGCTGATGATTAAGCATCCCAGATAAAAACTTTTGCGAAATGAATGAACTTTTAGGGGTTTTGCGAATTCAGGATGCAAGAATTGGTTGGAAAATTAATGTTAAGAAGACTAAGTCGCTGAGACTAGGAATACGTGAAGGTGAAAAGGTAATGTTGGGTAGAGAGAAGATCCATCAAGTAGACAGCTTCACCTACCCTGGCAGTGTTATTAGTAAAGACGGTAAGAGCAGTGAAGATGTTAAAAGTAGAATAGGCAAGACCCAGGGTGTTTTTTCACAGTTGAAAGTTTTTTGGAAGAATAGGAAGATAAGTCTGCAAACCAAGATTAGAATGTTGAAAGCTACAGTGATGACATTGGTCAAGTATGGTTTTGAGGCGTGGGCGCTCCCAAAATCAGAGGATGACTTGCCGGATTATTTCCAGAGAAATTGCCTACGGATTGTTTTCGGTACCCGACTGACTGACCGTATCTCAACAGCAAGCTGTACGAAAGGTGCGGTTAAATGCCGCTATCTATGGCTGTAATGAGAGAAAGATTGAGATGACTAGGGTACGTTCTGCGGATGAAGGATAACAGATTGCTAAAGATGTTCTTGTCAGCCAACCGTCAAGGGCTAATCGAAAAGTATTTCGTCTCCAAATGGGTTGGGAGGATGTCGTAAGGGAAGATTTAAGAAATGGGAACGTCCTGGGAGGGATAAAGAGGGAGCCTTTGAACAGATTGGGATGGAGGAGAAGCGTGTATAGCTGTATTGTCCTCAGGCGCCTTGGTGCTGCAGTGAGTTAGTAGTAGTAGTAGTAGTCGTATTAGTATTCAGAGGTTGTAGTCATTATGTGTATTAACCGTGCAAGAGCTGATCCAGGATTTTTATTCGGGGGGGGGGGGTTACTAATTTTCGACTCGGTTTTCGACTAATTTTACTAATTTTTACTAAGGTTTTACTAATTTTTGACTAATTTTAAAAATTTCATGGGGGGTTCAAACCGGGTAACGCCCCCCCCCCCCCTGGATACGGCCTTGTAACCGTGTGCTTAATATATATATTAATCCTATTTATTTTATATCATGTTTTGGAATCTAAAGCTGTAGTTCGATTTACACAAATGTTATGATTTTTCGTGGCAGAACTAATTTTGTCCATGCTTCAATAATGTTTCCTTATATTCCATAGATATCGAGTGAAACCGCTGACGCTCAGCAGAAAGCAAGTGACTCCGTACGTGATGTGGAAGATCTGAGTAGCAGACTGAAGAATCTTCAAATTACCATCGTAAAGAACGATCGCGATGTTCGTGAGGCATCAAGAGAAGTTGACGAGGCAATACAGCTGTCTGAGAGAGCTCGCGAAGGTGCTCTTGATCTAGAGAAAGCATATAAGACTGCAACTGAAACTCTTGAATCTCAGTCAGACTTAGCTGTTCAAGCTAGAGAGAGGTCTCAGAGGTTGCAAGAGCGTGCAAGTCGTTTGGCAACGTCTGTGCTGGGGAAACTTCAGGAATTTAAAGGTTTGTATAAAAAAAATACAATAGAGAAAACATCAAAAGATAAAAATACAAAAATAATTTTTTTATGAAATATTTTTTTCATTTAGGTTTTATTCCGTCGAAAAACCATCGTGGGAAAAATTCGGGAATATAAAGGTATCCCATGAAAAAGATGGTTCTATTGTCCATATTACTAACCAGTAAGATCTATAGGACAGAAAGAATACAATAGAGGAAATATTGGAAGGAATTATTAACATTTTTTCAATTATGTTTAGCTTCTGAATTTATTTTAGGAAATCTTATTCCTCATAAAACCTCAATTAAAATCCTGTATATAGCATGAAAACGGAAGAGGCATAAAATACGTAAAAAGTCATATTGGTAAATCATGTTTATCCAAGGCCGTATCCAGGAGGGGTTGATTAGGGGGTTTGAATCCGCCCCCCTCCGAAATGTTTATTCGAGTCTTATAAACATAATAAAAATACATAAAAAAAATGATGCGTTTTTTAACTTTTTTTGTATCTCAGAAAATGTAAACCCCCCAACATGCTCAATCTTTGATCTGTGTCCCGTTATAACCGTTATAACCCGTTATAACCGAACCGAAAAAAAGAGTTACTACTGTTCATATTGCAAACATAGTAAGTTCTAAAACACAGAAAAATACAATAGAGAAAAATACTGAAACAAAGAAATAACATTTTTTTCAATTTATTTTTTTCTTTTAGTTATCTTTAAGTCATAAAAAATTTTTTGAAAATTTTATTACTCATAAAATGTCAACTACAATCTATAGCTCAACTACATACTATAGCATGAAAACTTAAGAGTAATAAGACGTATAAAATTGTCTTATTGGTAAATCATGCTTACCACATTGAAACATAACGTCCAATCCATGTCAAAAAGGTAGTAAATTGAAAAATTCGAAGTTTATAGGTGAACTGAAAAACTTTGACGCGGCCATGATGAATATCATAACGAGTTCAAAGTAATTTTATCGCTGTCTTCTTAAGTTTTTAAGGATAAAGGTCAACCGAAACACAATGTACTAGAACTAAATCATACAGAAGAAACAGTTCTTTCTATTTAGTGTATTGAAATTTCATAGCAAAATGAACTTGAGCTATCGATTCAGATATATAGAAACCCTAAATGTTCATTTTTTATGTTATACAAAGCACATTATGTTTTATGAATAACATTAAACAAATGAATGAATCACATTAAACAATATATCGAAATTTGATTGCGACTGTATAACCTCTAATATGGCTGTAAAACCCGCATTTCCTATTGAATGATGAATCTATTGTATAGATGAGAGGTTGTGTTCTAAAGAATGTAAACAAAAACTAATTGAGATTAGGTTAATTTACAGAAATAGGAGTGCTACCACCCCTCCAATTCCTAATATCCTTGGATTACAAGAACTTCATATTTAAATTATGAAATAGACTGTGTTTTTCGAAATAAAATTGTTTTATTTTAATAACAAATGTTATTTTTTACTGCCCCACCCTGTCAACAAAACAAAATATTAAAAAAAACATAACATAGATAAAACAAAAATGTAAACACAGCAAAACAAAACATAGAAGGGTGTTATTGCCCCGCCCCTTATCGCATGGACACGTATAATCGCACGAAAAGTTGAAGATGCAAAAACAAAAAGGCAAAACATACAAAAATCCATAATAATTTCTTGCTTAATCGTGAAAATATGAAGATTGTCGGGGGCATAGGCTGGAAGTATGTTAGTACGAACCTGAACAGAAGAAAATTTTGATAAATTTGTATTTGAAGCCGTAGACATCTTTTGAAACAACTATACAGAAACAAGTAACCTGCTTTAGCAAAAGCTGTGTAAACAGTCCTTACAGGTTATTGTAGGATAAAACATCTTGTGAAGCAACTATACAGAAACAAGTAACTTGCTTTAGCAAAAGCTGTGTAAACAGTCCTTGCAGGTTATTGCAGCATGAAACATCTTGTGAAACAACTATACAGAAAAAAGTAACCTGCTTTAGCAAAAGCTGTGTAAACAGTCCTTGCAGGTTATTGCAGCATGAAACATCTTGTGAAACAAATAGACAGAAAAAACTAACCTGCTGTAGCATAAGCTGTGTAAACAGTCCTTACAGTTTATTGCAGCATGAAACATCTTGTGAAACAACAATACAGAAACCAGTAACCTGCTTTAGCGAAAGCTCTGTAAACAGTCCTTGCAGGTTATTGCAGCATGAAACATCTTGTGAAACAACTATATAGAAACAACTAACCTGCTTTAGCAAAAGCTTGTTTACATAGCTTTTGCTAAAGCAGGTTAGTTGTTTCTATATAGTTGTTTCACAAGATGTTTCATGCTGCAATAACCTGCAAGGACTGTTTACACAGCTTTTGCTAAAGCAGGTTACTTGTTTCTGTATAGTTGTTTCACAAGATGTTTTGTCCTTACAGGTTATTGCAGCATGAAACATCTTGTGAAACAACTATTCAGAAACAAGTAACTTTCTTTAGCAAAAGCTGTGTAAACAGTCCTTACAGGTTATTGCAGCATGAAACATCTTGTGAAACAACTATACAGAAACAAGTAACCTGCTTTAGCAAAAGCTATGTAAACAATCCTTACAGGTTATTGCAGCATGAAACATCTTGTGAAACAACTATACAGAAACAAGTAACCTGCTTTATCAAAAGCTGGGTAAACAGTCCTTACAGGTTATTGCAGCATGAAACATCTTGTGAAACAACTATACAGAAACAAGTAACCTGCTTTAGCAAAAGCTTTGTAATCAGTCCTTGCAGGTTATTGCAGCATGAAACATCTTGTGAAACAACTATATAGAAACAACTAACCTGCTTTAGCAAAAGCTGTGTAAACAGTCCTTGCAGGTTATTGCAGCATGAAACATCTTGTGAAACAACTATACAGAAACAAGTAACCTGCTTTAGCAGAAGCTGTGTAAACAGTCCTTACAGGTTTTTGCAGCATGAAACATGTTGTGAAACAACTATACAGAAACAAGTAACCTGCTTTAGCAAAAGCTGTGTAAACTGTCCTTGCAGGTTATTGCAGCATGATACATCTTGTGAAACAGCTATACAGGAACAAGTAACCTGCTTTAGCAAAAGCTGTGTAAACAGTCCTTGCAGGTTATTGCAGCATGAAACATCTTGTGAAACAACTATACAGAAAAAAGTAACCTGCTGTAGCAGAAGCTGTGTAAACAGTCCTTACAGGTTATTGCAGCATGAAACATCTTGTGAAACAACTATACAAAAACAAGTAACCTGCTTTAGCAAAAGCTCTGTAATCAGTCCTTGCA
The DNA here is from genome assembly GCF_049724085.1 of Artemia sp. Qi Xiang Cuo. Taxonomy (NCBI): domain Eukaryota; kingdom Metazoa; phylum Arthropoda; class Branchiopoda; order Anostraca; family Artemiidae; genus Artemia; species Artemia sp. Qi Xiang Cuo. The sequence goes on from NC_142809.1 coordinate 11,241,654, forward strand.
GGTTATTGCAGCATGAAACATCTTGCGAAACAACTATATAGAAAAAACTAACGTGCTTTAGCAAAAGCTATGTAAACAGTCATTGCAGGTTATTGCAGCATGAAACATCTTGTGAAACAACTATACAGAAACAAGTAACCTTCTTTAGCAAAAGCTGTGTAAACAGTCCTTGCAGGTTATTGCAGCATGAAACATCTTGTGTAACAACTATCCAGAAACAAGTAACATGCTTTATCAAAAGCTTTGTAAACAGTCCTTTCAGGTTATTGCAGCATGAAACATCTTGTGAAACAACTATACAGAAACAAGTAACTTGCTTTAGCAAAAGCTGTGTAAACAGTCCCTACAGGTTATTGCAGCATGAAACATCTTGTGAAACAACTATTCAGAAACAACTAACTTGCTTTAGCAAAAGCTGTGTAAACAGTCCCTACATGTTATTGCAGCATGAAACATCTTTTGAAACACCTATTCAGAAACAAGTAACCTGCTTTATCAAGAGATGGGTAAACAGTCCTTACAGGTTATTGCAGCGTGAAATATCTTGTGAAACAACTATATAGACACAAGTAACCTGCTTTATCGAAAGCTGTGTAAACAGTCCTTGCAGGTTATTGCAGCATGAAACATCTTGCGAAACAACTATATAGAAATAACTAACGTGCTTTAGCAAAAGCTATGTAAACAGTCCTTACAGGTTGTTGCAGCATGAAACATCTTGTGAAACAACTATACAGAAACAAGTAACTTGCTTTATCAAAAGCTGTGTAAACAGTCCTTACAGGTTTTTGCAGCATGAAACATCTTGTGAAACAACTATACAGAAACAAGTAACCTGCTTTATCTGCAGGTTATTGCAACTACACTGTCCTTGCAGGTTATTGCAGCATGATACATCTTGTGAAACAACTATACAGAAACAAGTAACCTACTTTAGCAGAAGCTGTGTAAACAGTAAGCTGTGTAAACAGTCCTTACAGGTTATTGCAGCATGAAACATCTTGTGAAACAACTATACAGAAACAAGTAACCTGCTTTAGCAAAAGCTGTGTAAACAGTCCTTTCAGGTTATTGCAGCATGAAACATCTTGCGAAACAACTATAGAGAAATAAATAACGTGCTTTAGCAAAAGCTATGTAAACAGTCCTTACAGGTTATTGCAGCATGAAACATCTTGTGAAACAACTATACAGAAACAAGTAACCTGCTTTAGCAAAAGCTGTGTAAACAGTCCTTTCAGGTTATTGCAGCATTAAACATCTTGTGAAACAACTATACAGAAACAAGTAACCTGCTTTATCAAAAGCTGTGTAAACAATCCTTTCAGGTTATTGCAGCATGAAACATCTTGTGAAACAACTATACAGAAACAAGTAACCTGCTTTAGCAAAAGCTGTGTAAACAGTCCTTGCAGGTTATTGCAGCATGAAACATCTTGTGAAACAACTATACAGAAAAAAGTAACCTGCTTTAGCAAAAGCTGTGTAAACAGTCCTTGCAGGTTATTGCAGCATGAAACATCTTGTGAAACAACTATACAGAAACAAGTAACCTGCTTTAGCAGAAGCTGTGTAAACAGTCCTTGCAGGTTATTGCAGCATGAAACATGTTGTGAAACAACTATACAGAAACAAGTAACCTGCTTTATCAAAAGCTGTGTAAACAGTCCTTTCAGGTTATTGCAGCATGATACATCTTGTGAAACAACTATACAGAAAAAAGTAACCTACTTTAGCAGAAGCTGTGTAAACAGTCCTTACAGGTTATTGCAGCATGAAACATCTTGTGAAACAAATATGCAGAAACAACTAACCTGCTTTAGCAAAAGCTGTGTAAACAGTCCTTACAGGTTATTGCAGCATGAAGCATCTTCTGAAACAACTATATACAAACAACAAACTTGCTTTATCAAAACCTCTGTAAACAGTCCTTGCAGGTTATTGCAGCATGAAACTTTTTGTGAAACAACTATATAGAAAAAAGTAACGTGCTTTATCAGAAGCTATGTAAACAGTAATTACATGTTTTTGCATACTGAATAATGTTGTGAAAAAACAATTTACAAACCACCAACTTTCTTTATCACAACCTGTGTAAACTGTCCTTTCAGGTTATTTCAGCATGATACTTTTTGTGAAACAGCTATACAAAAAAAACTAACCTGATTTAGCAGAAGCTATGTAAATAGTCCTTGCTGGTTATTGCAGCATGAAACATCTTGTGAAACAACTAACCTGCTTTAGCAAAAGCTATGTAAACAGTCCTTACAGGTTATTGCAGCATGAAACATCTTGTGAAACAACTATTCAGAAACAAGTAACCTGCTTTAGCAAAAGCTGTGTAAACAGTCCTTGCAGGTTATTGCAGCATGAAACTTCTTGTGAAACAACTATACAGAAACAACTAACCTGCTTTAGCAGAAGCTTTGTAAACAGTACTTACAGGTTATTGAAGCATGAAACATCTTGTGAAACGACTATATAGAAACAACTAACTAGATTTAGCAAAAGATATGTAAACAATCCCTATAGGTTATTGCAGCATGAAACATCTTGTGAAACAACTATTCAGAAACAACTAACTTGCTTTAGCAAAAGCTATGTAAACAGTCCTTACATGTTATTGCAGCATGAAACATCTTGTGAAACAACTATACAGAAACAAGTAACCTGCTTTATCAAAAGCTGTGTCAACAGTCCTTTCAGGTTATTGCAGCGTGAAATATCTTGTGAAACAACTATATAGAAACAAGTAACGTGCTTTAGCAAAAGCTGTGTAAACAGTCCTTTCAGGTTATTGCAGCATGAAACATCTTGTGAAACAACTATACAGAAACAAGCAACCTGCTTTAGCAAAAGCTGTGTAAACAGTCCTTGCAGGTTATTGCAGCATGAAACATCTTGTGAAACAACTATACAGAAACAAGTAACCTGCTTTATCAAAAGCTTTGTAAACAGTCCTTACAGGTTATTGCAGCATGAAATATCTTGTGAAACAACAATTTAGAAACAACTAACTTGCTTTATCGAAAGCTGTGTAAACTGTCCTTGCAGTTTATTGCAGCATTATGCTTCTTCTGAAACAGCTATATACGCAAAACTAACTTGCTTTAGCAGAATCTGTGTAAACAGTCCTTGCAGCTTATTGCAGCATGAAACATCTTGTGAAACAACTATACAGGAAAAAGTAACCTGCTTTAGCAGAAGCTGTGTAAACAGTCCTTACAGGTTATTGCAGCATGAAACATCTTGTGAAACAACAATACAGAAACAAGTAACCTGCTTTAACAAAAGCTTTGTAAACAGTCCTTACAGGTTATTGCAGCATGAAACATCTTGTGAAACAACTATATAGAAACAACTAACGTGCTTTAGCAAAAGCTATGTAAACAGTCCTTACAGGTTATTGCAGCATGAAACATCTTGTGAAACAACTATTCAGAAACAAGTAACCTGCTTTAGCAAAAGCTGTGTAAACAGTCCTTGCAGGTTATTGCAGCATGAAACTTTTTGTGAAACAACTATACAGAAACAAGTAACCTGCTTTATCAGAAGCTATGTAAACAGTCCTTGCAGGTTATTGCAGCATGAAACATCTTGTGAAACAACTATAGAGAAACAAGTAACATGCTTTAGCAAAAGCTCTGTAAACAGTCCTTACAGGTTATTGCAGCATGAAACATCTTGTGAAACAACTATACAGAAACAACTAACCTGCTTTATCAAAAGCTGTGTAAACAGTCCTTACAGGTTATTGCAGCATGAAACATCTTGTGAAACAACTATACAGAAACAAGTAACCTGCTTTATCAAAAGCTGTGTAAACAATCCTTACAGGTTATTGCAGCATGAAACATCTTGTGAAACAACTATACAGAAACAAGTAACATGCTTTATCGAAAGCTTTGTAAACAGTCCTTTCAGGTTATTGCAGCATGAAACATCTTGCGAAACAACTATAGAGAAATAAATAACGTGCTTTAGCAAAAGCTATGTAAACAGTCCTTACAGGTTATTGCAGCATGAAACATCTTGTGAAACAACTATACAGAAACAAGTAACCTGCTTTAGCAAAAGCTGTGTAAACAGTCCTTACAGGTTTTTGCAGCATGAAACATCTTGTGAAACAACTATACAGAAACAAGTAACCTGCTTTACCTGCAGGTTATTGCAACTTGCACTGTCCTTGCAGGTTATTGCAGCATGATACATCTTGTGAAACAACTATACAGAAACAAGTAACCTACTTTAGCAGAAGCTGTGTAAACAGTAAGCTGTGTAAACAGTCCTTACAGGTTATTGCAGCATGAAACATCTTGTGAAACAACAATACAGAAACCAGTAACCTGCTTTATCAAAAGCTCTGTAAACAGTCCTTTCAGGTTATTGCAGCATGAAACATCTTGCGAAACAACTAGATAGAAACAACTAACGTTCTTTAGCAAAAGCTATGTAAACAGTCATTACAGGTTATTGCAGCATGAAACATCTTGTGAAACAACTATACAGAAACAAGTAACATGCTTTAGCAAAAGCTGTGTAAACAGTCCTTACAGGTTTTTGCAGCATGAAACATGTTGTGAAACAACTATACAGAAACAAGTAACCTGCTTTATCAAAAGCTGTGTAAACAGTCCTTGCAGGTTATTGCATCATTAAACATCTTGTGAAACAACTATACAGACACAAGTAACCTGCTTTAGCAAAAGCTGTGTAAACAGTCCTTGCAGGTTATTGCAGCATGAAACATCTTGTGAAACAACTATACAGAAAAAAGTAACCTGCTTTAGCAAAAGCTGTGTAAACAGTCCTTGCAGGTTATTGCAGCATGAAACATCTTGTGAAACAACTATACAGAAACAAGTAACCTGCTTTAGCAGAAGCTGTGTAAACAGTCCTTACAGGTTTTTGCAGCATGAAACATGTTGTGAAACAACTATACAGAAACAAGTAACCTGCTTTAGCAATAGCTGTGTAAACTGTCCTTTCAGGTTATTGCAGCATGATACATCTTGTGAAACAACTATACAGAAACTAGTAACCTACTTTAGCAGAAGCTGTGTAAACAGTCCTTACAGGTTATTGCAGCATGAAACATCTTGTGAAACAAATATTCAGAAACAACTAACCTGCTTTAGCAAAAGCTGTGTAAACAGTCCTTACAGGTTATTGCAGCATGAAGCATCTTCTGAAACAACTATACACAAACAAGTAACCTGCTTTAGCAAAAGCTGTGTAAACTGTCCTTTCAGCTTATTGCAGCATGAAACATCTTGTGAAACAACTATACAGAAACAAGTAACCTGCTTTAGCATAAGCTGTGTAAACAGTCCTTGCAGCTTATTGCAGCATGAAACATCTTGTGAAACAACTATACAGAAACAAGTAACCTGCTTTAGATAAAGCTGTGTAAACAGTCCTTGCAGGTTATTGCAGCATGAAACATCTTGTGAAACAACTATACAGAAACAAGTAACATGCTTTAGCAAAAGCTGTGTAAACAGTCCTTGCAGGTTATTGCAGCATGAAACATCTTGTGAAACAACTAACCTGCTATAGCAAAAGCTTTGTAAACAGTCCTTTCATGTTATTGCAGCCTGAAACATCTTGTGAAACAACTATTCAGAAACAAGTAACCTGCTTTAGCAGAAGCTGTGTAAACAGTCCTTTCAGGTTATTGCAGCATGAAACTTCTTGTTAAACAACTATACAGAAACAAGTAACTTGCTTTAGCAAAAGCTGTGTAAACAGTCCTTTCAGGTTATTGCAGCATGAAACATCTTGTGAAACGACTATACAGAAACAAGTAACATGCTTTAGCAAAAGCTGTGTAAACAGTCCTTACAGGTTATTGCAGCATGAAACATCTTGTGAAACAACTATACAGAAACAAGTAACCTGCTTTATCAAAAGCTGTGTAAACAGTCCTTACAGGTTATTGCAGCATGAAACATCTTGTGAAACAACTATACAGAAACAAGTAACCTGCTTTAGCGAAAGCTGTGTAATCAGTCCTTGCAGGTTATTGCAGCATGAAACATCTTGTGAAACAACTATAGAGAAACAACTAACGTGCTTTATCAAAAGCTATGTAAACAGTCCTTACAGGTTATTGCAGCATGAAACATCTTGTGAAACAACTATACAGAAACAAGTAACCTGCTTTAGCAAAAGCTGTGTAAACAGTCCTTACAGGTTGTTGCAGCATGAAACATCTTGTGAAACAACTATACAGAAACAAGTAACCTGCTGTAGCAGAAGCTGTGTAAACAGTCCTTACAGGTTATTGCAGCATGAAACATCTTGTGAAACAACAATACAGAAACAAGTAACCTGCTTTAGCAAAACCTGTGTAAACAGTCCTTGCAGGTTATTGCAGCATGAAACATTTTGTGAAACAACTATACAGAAACAAGTAACCTGCTTTAGCAAAAGCTGTGTAAACAGTCCTTACAGGTTATTGCAGCATGAAACATCTTGTGAAACAACTATACAGAAACAAGTAACTTGCTTTAGCAAAAGCTGTGTAAACAGTCCCTATAGGTTATTGCAGCATGAAACATCTTGTGAAACAACTATTCAGAAACAAGTAACCTGCTTTATCAAAAGCTGTGTAAACAATCCTTTCATGTTATTGCAGCATTAAACATCTTGTGAAACAACTATACAGAAACAAGTAACCTGCTTTATCAAAAGCTGTGTAAACAGTCCTTACAGGTTATTGCAGCATGAAACATCTTGTGAAACAACTATACAGAAACAAGTAACCTGCTTTAGCGAAAGCTTTGTAAACAGTCCTTGCAGGTTATTGCAGCATGAAACATCTTGTGAAACAACTATATAGAAACAACTAACCTGCTTTAGCAAAAGCTATGTAAACAGTCATTACAGGTTATTGCAGCATGAAACATCTTGTGAAACAACTATACAGAAACAAGCAACCTTCTTTAGCAAAAGCTGTGTAAACAGTCCTTACAGGTTATTGCAGCATGAAACATCTTGTGAAACAACTATACAAAAACAACTAACCTGCTTTAGCAAAAGCTGTGTAAACAGTCCATGAAGGTTATTGCAGCATGAAACATCTTGTGAAACAACTATACAGAAACAAGTAACTTGCTTTAGCAAAAGCTATGTAAACAATCCTTACAGGTTATTGCAGCATGAAACATCTTGTGAAACAACTATACAGAAACAAGTAACCTTCTTTAGCAAAAGCTTTGTAAACAGTCCTTACAGGTTATTGCAGCATGAAATATCTTGTGAAACAACTATATAGAAACAAGTAACCTGCTTTAGCAAAAGCTGTGTAAACAGTTCTTACAGGTTATTGCAGCATGAAACATCTTGTGAAACAACTATACAGAAAAAAGTAACCTGCTGTAGCAGAAGCTGTGTAAACAGTCCTTGCAGGTTATTGCAGCATGAAACATCTTGTGAAACAACAATACAGAAACAAGTAACCTGCTTTAGCAAAAGCTGTGTAAACAGTCCTTGCAGGTTATTGCAGCATGAAACATCTTGTGAAACAACTATACAGAAACAAGTAACCTGCTTTAGCAAAAGCTGTGTAAACAGTCCTTACAGGTTATTGCAGCATGAAACATCTTGTGAAACAACTATACAGAAACAAGTAACTTGCTTTAGCAAAAGCTATGTAAACAGTCCCTATAGGTTGTTGCAGCATGAAACATCTTGTGAAACAACTATTCAGAAACAACTAACCTGCTTTATCAAAAGCTATGTAAACAGTCCTTACATGTTATTGCAGCATGAAACATCTTGTGAAACAACTATACAGAAACAAGTAACCTGCTTTATCAAAAGCTGTGTAAACAGTCCTTACAGGTTATTGCAGCATGAAATATCTTGTGAAACAACTATATAGAAACAAGTAACCTGCTTTAGCAAAAGCTGTGTAAACAGTCCTTACAGGTTATTGCAGCATGAAACATCTTGTGAAACAACTATACAGAAACAAGTAACATGCTTTAGCAAAAGCTATGTAAACAGTCCTTACAGGTTATTGCAGCATGAAACATCTTGTGAAACAACTATTCAGAAACAAGTAACCTGCTTTAGCAAAAGCTGTGTAAACAGTCCTTGCAGGTTATTGCAGCATGAAACTTCTTGTGAAACAACTATACAGAAACAAGTAACCTGCTTTAGCAAAAGCTGTGTAAACAGTCCTTACAGGTTATTGCAGCATGAAACATCTTGTGAAACGACTATACAGAAACAAGTAACTTGCTTTAGCAAAAGCTGTGTAAACAGTCCTTACAGGTTATTGCAGCATGAAACATCTTGTGAAACAACTATACAGAAACAAGTAACTTGCTTTAGCAAAAGCTATGTAAACAATCCTTACAGGTTATTGCAGCATGAAACATCTTGTGAAACAACTATACAGAAACAAGTAACCTGCTTTATCAAAAGCTTTGTAAACAGTCCTTACAGGTTATTGCAGCATGAAATATCTTGTGAAACAACTATATAGAAACAAGTAACCTGCTTTAGCAAAAGCTGTGTAAACAGTGCTTACAGGGTATTGCAGCATGAAACATCTTGTGAAACAACTATATAGAAACAAGTAACTTGCTTTATCATAAGCTGTGTAAACAGTCCTTACAGGTTATTGCAGCATGAAACATCTTGTGAAACAACAATTCAGAAACAAGTAACCTGCTTTATCAAAACCTCTGTAAACAGTCCTTGCAGGTTATTGCAGCATGAAACATTTTGTGAAACAACTATACAGAAACAAGTAACCTGCTTTAGCAAAAGCTGTGTAAACAGTCCTTACAAGTTATTGCAGCATGAAACATCTTGTGAAACGACTATACAGAAACAAGTAACCTGCTTTATCAAAAGCTGTGTAAACAGTCCTTACAGGTTATTGCAGCATGAAACATCTTGTGAAACAACTATATAGAAACAAGTAACGTGCTTTAGCATCAGCTCTGTAAACAGTCATTACAGGTTATTGCAGCATGAAACATCTTGTGAAACAACTATTCAGAAACAAGTAACCTGCTTTATCAAAAGCTGTGTAAACAGTCCTTACAGGTTATTGCAGCATGAAACTTCTTGTGAAACAACTATACAGAAACAACTAACTTGCTTTAGCAAAAGCTGTGTAAACAGTCCTTACAGGTTATTGCAGCATGAAACCAATTTTAAATTTTTGTTTGGTTTAATTGGCAGATAAATCATTGCGTAAAAATCATAAATTAATTGGTGCTTTATTTAAATCATTGATGTGAATTCTGTATAAAAAATAACGTCAAATGGAACCCAAGGTATAGACTGATACAATTAAATATTGTATCGGCTCCATCATCCTTCTTTAGAAAAGCTTCCTTTTATTGTTCAGTTTTTTCAATTAATTCTACCATGTTACTATCCAAAGTTTTATCGAGCTTCAAATTTTCATCTGTATTAAAGGCTAGGAACAAGCTAAGATAAAAAGGTTATATTAGCTAAAAAAAAGATCGATAAATCGTACAGCTCCGCTTAAATTATTGGCAGTATTACTGAAGACGTTGGAAGCAGTAAAGATGTTAGAAGTAGAATAGCCAATGTTCAGGATGTTTTTTCACAGTTAAAAGAAGTCTGGAAGAATAGGAAGATAAGTCTGCAAACCAAGATTAGAATCTTAGAAGCTACAGTGATGTCAGTGGTGGTCAAATATGGCTCTGAAGCATGGACGCTCCGAAAAGCGGATGAAGATTTGCTAGATGTTTTCCAGAGAAATTGCTTAAGGATTGTTCTGGGTACCCGGCTGACTGAAAGTATTTCAAACAATAGGCTATACGAAAAATGTGGTTCAATACTGCTTTCTAGGTCTATAATGAAAGAATGGTTGAGGTGGTTAGGGCATGTTGTGCGGATGAAGGATGGCAGATTGCCGAAGATTGTTTTTTTCAACCTACCATCTAGGGCTAATCGGAAAGCAGGTCGTCCCCGTCTGGGGTGGGAGGACGTCATAAAGAAAGATTTAAAGGATATGGGAACGTCGTGGGCGGGTGTAAAAAGGGAGGCTTTGAATCGATTGGGGTGGAGGAGGAGCGTGCGTAGCTGTGTTGACCTCAGGCGGCTTGGTGCTGCGATGAGTTGTTAGTAGTAGTTAGTAGTAGTGTTGAGACGAAAATTTGTTTCAAAACATAAGTATTATCAGTGGCGGTTCTAGGCCTGGGTAGGGGGGTAGCTGCCTCCCCTTTTTTTACATCTGATATCAAATCCCTCTTATTTTATATTTTTAAACTCCTAGGGTATACATTGCCCCCCCACATTACGAGGCCTAAAAGCGCAACTTATTATTATTGAAGTTGAATTGAATTAACTATTTAAAATTGAATTCGCGTATGAATATATCTAAGATGCGTCCGAAGGGTGGGGCAGTGGTGGTGCTAGGAATATGAGACCTGTGCGGTAGCACAGGGCCCTGCATCTTCGTGTAGGCATAACCCAAGATGCAAGACCGCGTGAATACTCTGCCGTCTCTTCACAGCATGGAAATGCCGCTCAGAACGATCCCTTATGCTGCATGGCGGAAACTTACTCTGAAATTACATTTGAGAGCACAAAAACCCCTACACAATAAGATTTAATTAAATGAACTTAAATGCTAATTCCAGTTTGTAGTAATAGAACCCCCCCCCCCCAAATTGATATTGCACAGGGCCCCAGAAGATCTAGCGCTGCCACAGATTTCACGCTGTTTTTCATCATCATCATCAAAATAGCCCAAGTTACAGAAACATGAGCAACGCTGTTTGGATATCCAAAACTAATATCCAAAAATAAATTAATTTTATAAATAATAAATATGTAAATAAATACAATAATTAAAATTAAAATAAATATTAAATAAATAAAATAAATTTTACACTAAATAAATTAATTGCCCAAAAATAAATAAAATTATTCTAATATTGTGCTTAAATAAAATTATACTAATCCAAATGATATATTATGCTAATATTAGACTACTATGATATTATGCTAATAATTCTAATATATTAATATTATACCAATATAAAAGTCCAGTATTATAGAAATCTTATGGAAGCTTTGCAAGGCCGTATCCAGGGGGGTTTTGGGGGTTTGAAGCCCCCCCCCCCCCGAAATGTTTGTCTGAAAAATCCTGGGTATGGCCTTGAAGCTTTTGTAGATTGTAAACGGCTTTGCCGTTTTTGGACATTCTCGTTTTTGGACTTTGGTAGATTGGATACGGCTTTGCAAGGCCGTATCCAGGGGGGGGGGGTTGAACCCCCCTCCCCGAAATTTTTGTCTGACTTGTAAAAACGTAACAGAAATGGACATAAACAAATTTTGTTTGCGTTTTTTGAGGTTTTGTGTACCCCCCCCCCCCAAAAAAAAAATGAGTAAAACCCCCTCCGAAAAAAAACTGGGTACGGCCTTGAAGCTTTGGCATAAACACAGGAACTTTTAGTTAAAATAGGAACTTTATTTAATAATTATGTTTAGATTTATTTAATAATTATGTTTAGATTTATTTAATAATTAGATTTATTTAGTTAGATTTATAGATATTTAATAATTCACTTTCTTTTCAGAAATGGAAGAGGAGTACAACAAATACGAAAGCCGACTGAGAAACCAATCTGACGAACTGTCATATTTGAATAACAGAATGACTGATTATTTAACATTTATCTCCGAAAAATCGGAATTTTATAGATCTTGCCAGAAATAAGTTAGTGATTCTTGATTAGAAGTGCTTCCAAATGGTGCCTTTAAAAATAAACTTTACATGGTAGTCAATTAGGGGATGTTTTTATTTAAAGAAAAAATATGTTTATTTTCCAGGGGGACCTAGTTTTTCAAGTTTTTTCTGCTATTTGTTACATCTAATAGGAGTTCTTTTTTATCAAAGGGATAACCTCATAAGAGAAGGTTATTTGTAGACACTCTCTTATGAGAGTGCCAACTCACGAAAATCGAGGGAGGGGATAGATTTTTTACATTTTTTTTAATGAAGTAACTAAAAAAAGGTTTCAATGAAAAAACCATAAAAGGTTTTTTTTAATATAGGGAGGGGCAATTGCCACTCCCCCTCGCCCTAGTTTGTATGCCTGAATAAGAGTAGGCTTTTATATTATAGTGAGAAAGTAAGCAGTTCGTGAAAAGTAAGTAAGAAAAGTTAAGCAGAATTTCTTACTATAAAAGTAAGAAAAAGTAAAAAGTAAAGGAAAGTAAAAGGAAAAAGTAAAAAGACATCTAATGCCATCACATCTAATTCGAGTTTTTATACATCTTAGTTTTCTCATCTCTCAAAGAGAAGAACATTTTGGAGAAAGGTCACATTAATAACATTGGTTCTCATGTTATATCTTTGTAATAATAATGACTGTTTTCTTCTATCAGAGGTTTTTAGTCTATCAGAGGTTGTAATTAGGGGTGCGATTGCTCTTCTCTCCATCTCTGCACTAGATACCCTTTTTTGGTATTTTCATTTAAAAAAATAATAAAAAAAGAGCAACAAAATTGCTGGCTCCATGATTTTGACGAATAATTTTTGCCCCCTGCCCCATTTGTACATTTTCGTGAATTGACGCCCTTGAAATCTTTGTTCATTATTTGTTTCTTCAACAGCATTACAAAGGCGTTTAATACAATTACGATATTAATATGGTAGTATTGCTGCTATTTTTTTTTTTTTTTTTTTTTTGTACAATATCTATTATAAAATATTATCTTAATTATTACAAAGTTGTGAAGCAGCAATTTAATAAGGTTGCAATGACTATAGAGTGGGTGGAAGTTCTGGTATATGAGCATACACAGGGAGGAGAGGGATTGGGTCCGTGCCTCCTCACTCCTCCTGAAATCCTAAATTTTCTTGAATTTCAGGGCACTTTATTCAAATTATCAAATTGTTTTTTTATCCCCCCCCTCCGAAAAAAGCTATTATTGTGTCTTACAGAAAGAAAAATCGTTGCCCACGTGCCTTCGACAGATAGTACATTCGTTGCACTTGCCTTTGTGGTCTATATGGCTGTAGCCTAGAATTGTGCTGGGTGTAAATCTTATTGGCTGCAGGTTTATTTACAAGGTGTATAAACATTAAAATGAAGCTTAACAAAGGAGGATTGGATATTTTATGAAGATTGTTAATCTAAAGTTATCTGAAGTTTATTAAGTTAACTTTTTTAAGTTTCTATTCACATTGGATAATCGATAGATACTCTTTCCAGCTGCAATAGTTCAAAAGATTCTATGTAACGTATTTATGAAAGCAAAGGTTTAACCTCCTTGCCCCAAAAACAGTGTAAATTGTTATTCATTAGTTCGATATGTTTCCTTTAATCTTATTTGACCTTATGGGCATAGGCACAAATACATCTAAGCGGAGGAGGTGGGGGAGAGCAGGAGCAAAAATTCACGAAAATTTCAGGGGGAGGGCAAAGATTTTTTTAAACGAGTTCAGAAAATATTATTTTTTAATATCGGGAGGGGGATTCAGTTTTATTTAAGGGGGATAGTAAAGAATTTTATTTATTTTCTTTTTAATAAGAACACAAAACAGTTATTTTTTTCAAGTGGACGGAGCGGGCACTTTCGATTTTTTGGTTTTCGGTTCAACACAAATACCAAAAGAAACTATTTTTCAAAATCTATAGGGGAATCAACCTATCTCCCTCCCCCATTATTAGTTCTCCTGACTGGAAGGGGGACGATGTTAATCGGAAGTGTAATTTCCTCGAGGAAAGGGGAATAAAAACGTCAAAAAATGCCAATTTAGACCAATGTTTTTTCTTGAGGGCGTCCTTTACACCAATCTTGGGCGAGGGGCTTTGTAGGCATGAATCTGTAAATATAAGTCAAAACCACATCAGCCCTTTTTTGAGGGGGTGGTAATTCCATAGCAAGCTTAGGAGTGAATGGTAAAGTGATCTGGTAAGATATTACTGAGAAAAGGTTTACACTCCATCCCCTCAAACACAGCAGTCCATTGACAGTTTGATGTGTCTTTCCTTTTTTCTCTCTCGAAAAGATCCTTTTTTTCTCTGTTGGAAATTGCAGCTCGTAATATCAACATAATTGTTGCCATACATTATAAGAAGCTATTAATTTCACAGTCAGTTACTTATTAATAAGAGTAAAAAAAGCTAGTGACAAATTTTTCAGTGTTTCGACCTTTCGTAAAATATGAAATTTTTTCATACTGCCTTTTGTGGTAACGCAACTGTTTTGTGTATGTCACAGTATGACTTCATACGACGTCATAATATATGACGTCACTCTTATTAATTTTTCTTCCAAAATTAAAGCTCTAAACGAGTTTTCTTGATCTATGTAGATCGTTTTTGCAGCGTAGAAAATCCCTAGACCTGTTATATTTTATAAGAAGTTATTAATTTTATAGTCAGCTGCCTATTAATTAGAGTAAAAAAAAGGGAAAATTTTTTCAGCGTTTAGATCTTTCGTAAAATTTGTGTCTTTTTTTTACATACTGCCTTTTGTGGTACAGTAACTGTTGTGCCAAAAATGTATAATTTTATTTAAAGGCGTTTTCAATTGTTCTTACTCTTACTCTCTGATAGTATCTGACTTTTTGTAATTTGAGTAATCCAAATATATACAATGTACAGTGTACACAATTTATAGATCTAAAAAGAGGCGTGGACTTTTTTTTAGCCCTATCCAATGCTAATTGATTGTTTCGTACTTCAAGATTTTTGAAGCTGACAATATATTTAAATTCAGGAAATTTTAATTGAAATTTCAATTTTGTTTTTAAATTTTGAAATAAGAAATTTGCCTATCTAACTAAAAAACTTTTAACTTTGGATCGTAATTAAAAAGATGAATTAAAACTTAGAAGGTTAGGTCCCTGACACAGACCATTCGTATTACAAACCTGTTTTCGTCATCATAATAAATAAATCTATGCAACGTTTAAATATTAATGAAAGGAAAAGCGAAAAATACAATAAAACGTTCTTTCTTCTTCAATGTTACAAAAATCGCCACTTCTTCTTCTTAAAACATATAGTATGTGAAATCCAAACTGGGCTCCTTTTGGCTTCAGAGAGTTTTTGCACCAAGTCATTTTCATTCCAGTGTCTTTTTTCCTGTCTAATCATAGTCACAATTAACAAACCAAAGCAGGTTCTAATTTCAGGGCCTTTATTTAAACTGTATTAATACATCTTAAAACTTATTAATCTCCAGGTCTTATTAATCTTGGCAGCTTAATATTAAGCAGCTCACTCGTGTATGGCTTTATTTTAAGTCTTAAGAAAGTATTTCTTGTTGTTTTTTTGCTGACTTTGCAGTACTTTTGCAGCTGTGCAGCTGATACGGAACTGTTGCAGTACTGTAGATGTACTGTACTGTACTGTAGTACTGTAGACGGATAAACTATTTTGATTCTTCGAATCTGTTATAATTTTCTTTTTCTATATAAAAACTAACATACATTTTCATATTCTTAATATTAGTACTGTTGCAGCTGAGCAGCTGATACGGAACTGTTGCAGTACTGTAGATGTACTGTACTGTACTGTAGTAGTGTAGAAGGATAAAATATTTTAATCCTCCGAATCTGTTATAATTTTCTTTTTCTATAGAAAAATTAACATACATTTTCATATAATTAACATTAGTACTGTTGCAGCTGTACTTTGCAGTACTGTTGCAGCTGAGCAGCTGATACGGAACTGTTGCAGTACTGTAGATGTACTGTACTGTACTGTAGATGGCTAAACTATTTTGATTCTTCGAATCTGTTATAATTTTCTTTTTCTATATAAAAATTAACATACAGTTTCATATAATTAATATTAGTACTGTTGCAGCTGTACTTTGCAGTACTGTTGCAGCTGAGCAGCTGATACGGAACTGTTGCAGTACTGTGGATGTACTATACTGCACTATAGTGCTGTAGACGGATAAACTATTTTGATTCTTCGAATCTGTTATAATTTTCTTTTTCTATATAAAAATTAACATACATTTTCATATACTTAATATTAGTACTGTTGCAGCTGTACTTTGCAGTACTGTTACAGCTGAATGTTAGATGTTGTAAAGTGTCTCGAACCGAAGAACAAAACTTAGTTTGGTTTCCTTCCTTTTGTCAATGTGTGCTCTTCTTTCTTCAGTATCAATGAATCACTTCGAATTCTAAAGTAGAGTACGTTTTCCTCATGTGACGGGTAAATGAGTAACAAAAGTGGTAGAGTAACAAATGTGGCAGATTCTTGAATTCTTTGCCGAAGAATTAAGAAAAACACTGTTGCTAACAGTTTATTGAAATTTTCCAATTATTTAAAACACTGCTTGAAAAAATTTCTGACGATTTTTGAGCGAGAAATTCAAAAAAATCGTATAACAAAAGATTCGAAGTAATAGATAATTCGCAAAGTTTTTTCATTTTAGGAATATCTATTGACGAGCCTTATGTTTTTTGTAGTTTTAGGTTGCATTCTTATTATGAATTTGAATTGTTATTTTAGATCTTTTTATACGTGTAGAGCCTGTTCTCAAATTTTCCGTTCAATTAATATGTTTCCAGGAATTATTAGAATAAATGATTTATACTAATGAGACTAATGTGATTAGTCTCATTAGTTATACTAATGTGATATTATTGGTGTAAAATATGAGCTAATATCGCATTTCTGAAGTTAAACCGCTCTAAGAATAATTTTGACGCTTTATCCATTTTTAATTTCATTAGTAAAATGTTGGCTTGCCTATTTGTATTATCATAAAATTGGGGTTTTGAAGACAAAATTTGGTTGATGCATACAATACAGAGCAGAAAATAACATTTTAGGCGTACAGAGGCCTTTTTTTCTTTTTCTTTTTTGTAAGGAATTGCTTAATCTGCTGGCTCATACGGAAATTCCAAGCATGTAAAAGAAATGAATTAAAATCGACCATTGAACAGAAACTATTTTCTTATTATAAAATAGAAGTTCAAAATAGGGATAAAATCCTTTTTAATAGACAGTGTATAATAAATTTCACAGAAAATACCAGATATTTCGGTCACATATACAGTGACCCTCATCAGTAGTAAAACTAAACTAAAACAATTTAAAACAAAAGTTTATATACTGAATCAAATAAAACTACATATTGTTATATTTTCTTATTAGCTAGCTTAGCCAAGTCCTTGGGTAATTCCTACGTTAAATTCTAAACACATAATTTTTAAATCGGTCTAAGTTCATAATTTCTAAGTTCATATGTAACTACTACACTGAGTTCTCAACACATAGTTACTGAACCACCAAACACTAATTGTTTAAGGTAGATTGACTAAGCCCATGTGCAAAACTACATTGACAAAAAATACTTAATTTTTCGTAAGGTAACTTGACCAAGGTCATATTCTAAATGCACAATTAATGAACCATCAAACACTAATTGTTTAGGGTAGCTTGACCAAGTCCATATATGATTACTAAATCTAAGACTAAACAAATATATATTTTGCATTTAATCTACTAAATTTATTTTCTTTATAAATAGTACTCAAAACACATAGCATATTTCACATCAAACATTAAATAGTCAGATAAGTGCCTGGGGACTAAACAAATGAATCATGAACAGAATAGAATATTATTTATTGGCTAAAATAGCACAAAAGCTAGCGTAAACACGTCAGAATTACCATAACAAAACAAATGTTATGTGATAAACAAAAAAATATTGAATCAATAATAAAACAGATGTCAGGGGAAAAGTTATATCAATTATTAAAATAGGAAACAAAATAGGGGACAAAAGAGTTTTTGTATCTCATGGTCAACATTTGGGGATACAGGTCCAGTTGGGTATTTGGAGCTATAAGAGCATTGCGTCTAGTATTAGGAAGGGTTGGGGGATTTTCTTTAAAGGGAGGGAGAAAGCGTTGATGATAGTCAGAACTAAGGCACTTGAGACCAAAGTTCATGGTAAAGATGTGACGTCGTGATTCCAATGTAATAAGTTCAAGTCTAGCCAAACCTTCATTGTATGTAGTATAGGCCGTCCCCAGAATAATTTTTACTGCTCTTTTTTGAATACTTTCAATTTTAGAACATTGGTCTTTGGTCAACCAAGGGTGCCAGACAGGGCAAGCATATTCCAGACAGGGTCTTATATAAGAACAGTAAATTATTTTAAGGTTTTGGATTGATATGGAGAAACGTTTGAGAAGAGAGAAAGATTTAAGGAGAAAACAACCTGACTTAAATAAGTGGGACATGTGGGAATTCCATTTAAGGTCAGTGTCCAACTGCACACCAAGCAGTTTAACAGTATTTAAATTTGGTATGCAAAGGTAATTATTGGTAGGGGGTATATTTTTAAAAAAAGAGAATAACATGAAACTGCCTTTGGGTATGCTTAAGTTGAGTTTAACATTGTTAAGATCATTCTTTAAATTGTTAATTAGTGAATCGAGTCTAACATTCAAAGTATTAGATGTTTGACAAAGGTTCAGAAATGTCAAATCATCCGCAAATTTAAAAGAGTTGTCAAAACTTGGTAAAACATTATTAAAAACTATTAAAAAAGCTAAAGAACCTAACTTAGTCCCTTGAGGTGCTCCACAGGAAATCGAGGAAAAACCTGATGAATCCCCGTTAGAGAGGACTACACATTGCTCACGGTCAGACAAAAATCTAGCTAACATTCGTCAAACAAAATATCTTGCACCTAAAGCCCTTGCATTATCTATAAATGTCTGATGATCCAAATTATCGAAGGCTTTGCTAATATCAGCAAAAACAGCCTCAACGTAGGAACTATTCAACTCAAGATGTTTGAAAATAGTATCAAATATATAAATTGAGCAATGCGTGGTGCTGTGATTAGGCCTAAAGCTAAACTGATTTGGGTTGATTTTATCATGAATATCGTCAAAAAGGAAATGGTAAATAAAACTTTCAAAGATTTTAGAGAAAATAGGGATTTTTGATATTGGTCTTAAGTCAGAGGGAACTCTTGGGGTCTTAGTTTTTGGTATAGGAGATATAATAGCTCGTTTAAAACACACTGTAAAAATACGATCTACAAAACATTGATTAAAAATAGTAGTTAGAGGTACACTTAAATTTGGACACATTCCACAATCAATTTAGTAGGGATATCACCTGGGTATACTGACTTATTTGTGTCAAGAGTTTCGAGTTTAAGTTGAGTCTGATGAATTTCAATCACAGGAATGTCACTCACTCCACTGTTGGCCAGCATATGCTGGAGTGGCGGGTGAATTTTACAAATTGAAGCAAAATGATCTTCTATGACATCCACACCCACTGGGTCACGATTACTGTCAAGTAAGAAAAATTTTGAAGAAACCTTTCCCATGAGATCTTGGACACTTTTGTGGAATTTCTTAGGGTCCGAATACAATAACTTATTGAGCAGGTGCGCACCATGTTCCTTTCGTGCTTTACAGATTTCGCTAACAACGATGTTTCTAAGCTTTCGAGATTCTTGGAAAAATCCTTCCGTAAAGAGTTTATCTAGTTCATTTATTTGGTACAAAATTTTTTTATTTATCCACGGTTTGCAGTTAGGTTTGCGAGTAACATTTTTCACTGGAAAGGTGTCACAATATAACTGGAAAAGTTCCGTTGAAAACTTAGAAGCCATTTCATTACCACTGGTAAGACATAGGATATTGGCTCAAGATTTGGATCTAAGTTTTAATTTGAAATGGGCAGCCTTCTCGTGAGTAATGGGTCCATAAGAGTAACTGATAAATTGCTTAGGGGGAAAGGGAGATAAGGGGGTCCAAAAGATGCATAGATGGTCATTTGCTCCTAATGGAGGGGCCACTTTGGGGACACAGTAGTTATCTTCAATGTTGGTAAAAATTAAGTCTAGGGTTTTATCACCGCGAGTAGGTGACTTGACCACTTGATCAAGGCTAAGAGCAGAGCTAAGCCACTTTTGGTGTAGCTCATTAAAATCACCACACAATGTAATTGCAGCATAAGGTTACTTGCAGTGAATTCTGTCAGTATAAAGTTGCAGATATGCCGTCAGCTCCTTCTTAAATCCACTACGAGGAGGGTAATAAATATTAAAAAAAATAATGCAAGATACTTGTTTTGGGTGTTTTTTGGGCCTGGCCAAAAGCAAGATAACTTCGGTTTTGGAGTTTTTAAATATTTCAGACAATGAAATACTCCGATTAGTATGGGCAGACTGGAACAAAAAAGCAACTCCCCCATCATTAGATAGAGAGATACCATTTTTGTCTAACCTAGGCTTAAAATGGAAAATATAATTTGGAATGGAACAAAAGTCTTCAGTTGCAGACCATGTTTCGGTAAGGCAAGCAATATCTATCTGGTTTTTATCAAGATTAATTTGAAATTCATTCATTTTATTTACCAGTGACCTTACATTTGCTAGAAGGATTCTGGGAAAGGTGTAGGAGGAGCAGCTATGTATTAAACCAGGGTTTCTTTATTTGTTATAGTAGACTTGTTGTAAGTTCTTGGGTTCATTTGATGTAAATAACGGGACTGAGGAGATGGACTGATTTGGCAATTTAAATCGGAGGGAGCTGGAACGTAACATGGAGGTCTTCTGATTGGGTTTGTTCGGTGCTTTTGATAATTCGGATTCCTGTCGCTTTTGAGGGTTGGTGGGAACAGTGGGCTGGTGTGGTGAACTTTGTTTTTTGGCTGCTCAATATTCATAGTGATAATACACGGGAGAGAGTTCGACAGTTGATGATAACTCTTTTTGGTATTATTAAAAAGTTTTTTGAATGCGCCATAGCCATGATTCAAATGAATCCGGTCACAACCAAAACAACGACCACTTCCAAACTTAAAACAAACTTTCTGGTGTAATAGTTGGCAGTCAGAGACTTTACACTCACCCCCCAAAATTAAAACTCTTGCAAACATGTAGATGTTTACATTTTTTGCAAATATCATTCCAGGCGAATTTGCATACACCCTTATGTGTAGTGAGTTCATGACCGCTTATCTTGATTGACTTGACCTTTAGTTCGCATTCATTAGTATTCAACTTCATGTTTTCAAGGTCAGATGAACTCTTAATTATGTTATCCCCAAGGTAACTGATCTTTTGAAAAATACAAGTTTGTTTCATCACTTCTTTGTTACAGGAAACAATTGCGTATTTATCCGGGTGGGATTTGTTAATGATAATTTCCTGATTTTGCTCCTCATTAACATCAGACGACTTTGGAGGGATTTCATTTAGACGTGACCTAAGGTCTATGATTGCAGATATTTCAAACACTAATTTGATATTTCAATTGATATTTCAAACCAACAAACACTATTTTTTATGTAGATTATCTAATTCCTTTTTTTCGGTACGAATATTACACACAACACATAGCTTATTTCCCATCAAACACTAGATAGTCATAGAAAGACCTGGAGTCTAAACAAATGAATCACGTGCAATTAAATACTATTTTTTTTTTTTTTTTTTTAGGTAGATTATCTAAGTCCATTTACCGAATGATTAATTTTACCGAAGGATGAATAAATTTTGACCGAATGATTGGTACATTAAAATAAAAACTAACGGTATATTTATTTTTTTTCATTGTTGAAATTTCTTCATTTTTTATAGAGTTGGCCAATTCAGCTTCTGAACGATTTCTTTTTATTGCAACATTCATGTAGTTGATTTCAGTAGTTTTATATTTGAGTTCTAATAAAGTTCCTAAGCTCTAATGAATCATGCCTTGAATCGAATTATATTCATCCTAACTCATACTGTAGTTTATGAAATCTTCTAGAATATTTTTTTCGCACTGCCATCTAACTTATTCTTGCTATTGTATATTTATCTTCATTTCCAATAAATCGTTTTCATTTGTCTTTCCTTTTAGTATCACATTCATCACTTGTAACAAAACTGTTTATACTATGCCCAATGTTAGTAACAATGTTGTATTAGTTCATGGCGATAGAATTGTTAATGAAAAAACATATTTTCCCTAGGGATTTGGTAAAACATATTATTTGGCGGAAATTTTAAAGACAGGGCTTTCAACTTTCAAACGTGCAGGTGCACCTTTTATGCATCTTTGATACATTATCAATGCATTTTATTTATAATTACTTTAACTTGTATTATTATATTTTATTTATATATTATTATTTTATTTATATTGTTAATGTGCACTGACGGATAAATACTCCAAGAATTTTTCATCTAGATAAGAATGACTGCATTCCATTGATACAGCACATTGATCTCTGATGCACAGTAAACAAATTATCACTATATTTTATCACAATAAGCAAATTCTTTAAATGGCATAATATGGTAGCAAACAATAAAATCTGCATCAGACTACTCTGATGCAGATTAGGTTAGGTAACGTTAGGCTACTTATTTAATATATGGTATGAAAACTTACCTTTGCTTGGTAATATAGGGCCTGTTGTTGGAGCCCAGCTAGTGTAGGGCCAATGCAAGGACCTTTGTAGTTTAAGAAGCAGAATTAATCCATTTACGAGACAGATACACCCCAAGAAACACTTTAGTGTCAAGTGTTTGAGTGTATCATTTATTTATTTCCCTCAAAATTGAGGGGTATATGAAATGTATAAATGAAATTGCAAAAAAAATACTTCAATAATTTAAACAAAGCATTAATTTACAATGGGATTAATAATAATACTGAATAAAATACATAAAAAAATAGAAAAAAGGGAAAAAGTTGTGCTTGAAAAGTTGTACGTATTTTTATACGTAAGGTTTAAAATCCTAGCTAATTCCAATTGTTCTTTAATTTTAAATCTAAAAATTAATTCAGTGGTACTAAAACAAATTTGAAAACCAAGTAAAAATTGACAATAATTGAAATAGCAAACGTGAATGGAAAAAATTGCAGATTTTTTTTCCATTACCCAACAGTTCATCAAACAACTCTAGAAACATAAGAAATCTTGAGCCACAAGATTCCTTCTGAAATTAATCAAATCATCCGGGATGCAATTCCAGGTGCCGCAGAGCAAAATCCAAATTTCCAACTATTGGGGTGACAAAAGAGAACTGCCTTGAAACCATGTAGTGTTGTTGCTTATGGAGAAGAAGATGTACGGTTTTAAAATATCATTTCGAACTTCAAGATAAGCCTAAAATGCATTTTAAGACAGTATAACACAAAACTTGTCCACAGGTATCTCTTAACTATAGGCTTTATTTGTATTCTTTGATCATTCCGAATTTTCCAGCAGTGGTTCCGATCATTAGAAAATTCTAATTTTTTTTTTTGTGCGTGTATAAAAATTATCTATTTGCTCCTGGAAACAGAGCTCAGGGTTTATTGATTCATCAATAAATTTACAATAAAGAATACTTGAACATAGTCTCCCCTGTAAGGCTCTACAGCCAGAAAAACAGGGGAGAAACAAAAATGAAACAAATACATCAAAGAAGCATTTTCAACATAATACACTCACGCCTTCAAGAGACTCAACACATACACAAAAAAAACATCCATCTCAAAAATCACCAAAATCACAACCCAGGCAGGGGGGTATCAGATAATTTCAAATTACATATTGGAAAACAAGTCACAAGAGGTGTAATCTACACTTATAATTGTTTTTTTCGTTAACTCCCAACCAATTACTCATCTTCTTCTGTTATTTATCAAAAAATCTACCAAACTAAACAACAAATAATCCAACGCCCACCTTAACAATCACAAGCTAGGCAGGGGAGCAGCACAAGGTTTCACCAACTCAATTAAACACCCAACCCATGGACATATTATTCTTAAATATATATTTAAAATTATAAATCTATGATCCGACACAATCCAGAGATATGAACTCAAATTAAAACCAGGGAGAACTTAATTATCAACTAGAAATTTTCTAATATAATTTTTGAAGATACTAGACGAGTGGCAGCTCCGTACACTATGGGAGTGTTCTATATCATGTTGCAACCTATAGGGTTGAAGTCAGACCACATTGATGTAGTAAGATGAATCTGTAAGTTAATGGAAGTGTGGAAATAAGTCGATTGCTCAGAAATAAAAGATGTCTTAATACATAGGGCAGCAGGAAGCTGGCCATGTCCGGTAACTTCAAAAAAGTGAAGAAGCACAAGATAGAACATAAAGAGATTTCAAGTTAAGCAAAGGTTTAAGTAGGGAACGGTTAGTGTCGTGCATAAGACTTTTTTTATCATAAAGTTTTGAAAGTGAAGCTGTTGAAATCCGAACAATTGAACATATGAAAAAATAAGACTGAACTAGGCTATAGAACACAATACTAAGTATTGACCCTGTTGAAATGGGTATGAGTTTTTTAAGGATTCCAAGGCTTCTGGGGACTTTCATTTTGATCTGCTCAGTATGATTTAAGACTTAAAAGTAAGATTTTCATCAAGCAAGATTCCCATGAATCGATCCTTAGGTCTACTAAGGGAACCCCTTGATACGTGTATTTCATTTGAACCAGGACAAGCCTTTGGAACTCTAGAGAAAATGAGTAAACATGACTTTCCAACATCTAAGGCAGGGTAATTAACATCAATTCCCTGAATAACTCTTTCGAAAAGGGCAATCATCTCTGAACGGAGGTCAGATTCAGTTCTACCGGCTGCGGCAAGAGTACTAGATAGATAGATAGATAATTTTATTCACCCACTCGATACAAAACCACAAATGGCACGAATGGAGTATAAAGAAGAAGAAAAAAAACAAAACAAAAAAAACACTTAACTGCAAAAACAAAATCAAACGTTACGATACACCGCCAATAAATAAAGACATTATTACAAAAACTCACTAAGGACGAATTGCAAGGGCCAGACTACTAGGCCCAAGCGACCCCAAAAATTCAGAACGACGTTTCGTCACAGCAGCAATCGGATCTGTGATACCGAACCTTGCAGACATCTTGGAATTTTTAACCCACGGTGGGGTATTTAAAAGAAATTTTGCATAATTGTAAAAAAGTGATCGAAGGTTTCTTTTATCACTAACACTAAATATATGCCAAAACGGTGATAAAGCCAGAAAGTGTGGGATCACCAGTGCATTATATAGCCTAGCTCAAATTTGTCGATTATATTTCGCTTTAGTTGAAGATAGCGCCCCGTAAGCCTTACGTGCCTTTTCTGCGAAATTACTTATTTGGCGAGCACGTGTAGATGCCATGTTATGACCTATAGGCATTCCTAAGTACATTATGGAGTCAGACAGTGGAACCTCTTGAGCACCAAATTTGACAGCAAGATCTATACAATCTGCATTTCTCCTATTGAAAGCAACAATCTCGCTTTTACTTGCATTAAAAGATAGTCCTATCTCTCTATAAGCATCATCTAGAATCTGAAAATTTTCTTCAAGACGAGACAAACATCTACTTAAATTAAACATATCATCTGCGTAATTAAGTAATGTTACATCCAAACCTCGGAAAATGCAGCTCATTTGCACTAACTTTTGGGCCTCGAGAACACTATTATTATACAACCGGGGTGACGAAATTGCACCCTGCCTAATGCCCTTTCTAACCGGAATAGCTTTTGGTAATACAATCGGCCCGTTAGGAGACGGGACTTTAACTTGGACTCGAAGCTTCTTATACATATCCCGAAAAGGCAAAATAACCGATCGGTCCACACCACGTTTATGAGCAGACACTAATAACTGGGGATGTATCCCAGAATCAAGAGTACTGTGATCAGTAAAAGCAATGTGTGTATCTAAATAAATAAATAAATAAATGCATTTATTACCCATCAATTAAAAACAGATGGAGCAAAACAAAACACAATAAAAAACTCAAAAAAACTAATTCCTCTGAAACAAACAAAAAAAAACCAAACACAACAACCAACAGCTTATGCCAACTACTGCTGGAGAATCATAGCCCATGGATGGGACTTAAGTGTCAAATTATATCGAGTAATCTGCGCTAGGATAGCTTCTTCAGGATTCATGATGCCGTACCGATGCGAAACATATCGATTGCTTGTCCATGGTGGTAAACGCAACAAAAACTTTGCATACTTGTAGTACACTGAACGCAATTTCAGTCTATCTGTAGCCGTAAATATACGCCAGAATGGGCTGAGGTACAAATAATGGGGCAAAACCATAGCATTGTACACCCGGGCCAGCAGACGACGGTCAAACTTCCGCTTATGTGCCACAATACGGCTATACGTAAATGAAACCCGCTTCTGAAAATGAGAAAGCAGTAACCGCCGCGTCTCTAGTATTGACCGTCCAATAGGAAGGCCCAGATATACAATGCCACCGGCGAGCCCAACAGTAGAAACACCAAGTGTGATGCTTCGACCAGCATCAGATTTCGAATTAAACAGCAGTACTTCAGACTTGTCGGCATTAAACTGAAGTCCAATCTGAGCATACTATTGTTGTAGTCGATTAAAATTATATTCTAGTCCTTGCAGAAAGCGGCTCAGGTTCAGTACATCGTCCGCATAACCAATCAAAGATAAATCAACACCGCGCAGAATGTAAGTCATAAGTGACTTCGATTGCGGCTTTACGATACTGTTATTAAATGCTGTCGGTGACGAAATGGCACCTTGTCTTACCCCTTCTTTACCGGGAGAAGGGGATTACCACGCGGAGAAACAGCAACATCATTCAACAGGCTAGTGCACTCACTCGCTGGTAAAGGAAGTTTAAGTTCCGCTTTTAGATTTTCATACATGTCAGCCAGTGGGGCTAGAGAGCAGGGATCAACACCGGCCAAACCCATATCCAGTATAATCTCCTCGTGGAGAAGCGAATCAAACGCGCGCCTTACATCATGAGTGGCTAAAGCGATGCTTTCACCGCGGTCTTCTGCGTCAACTAAAGCGGATACTAAAGCAGAAAGAGCATGGCCGCATCCGAGGCGAGACTGAAAACCGAACTGATGGGCCTGAACTGTACATTTAGTACGAAGCTCCTCAATAATCAGATTTTCAAATATTTTACAAAAAACAGTTGAAACCGTTATTGGGCGAAAAGACGAACAATCGGAAGGAGGTTTATTTTTCTTTGGGATAGGAGTCAGACATCCAATTGAAAAAGAATCGGGCACAATTCCCAAATTAAATATCATTTGGTAAAGGAGGACCAAATGCTCAATAAACATACCCCCACACAACGACAAATGTTGTGCAGAAATCCCGTCATATCCTCTAGACTTTTTTTTCTTCAGTTTCCCAATTGCAGAAATAATCAGACTCTTTGTAATAATCGGTCCCGGACTAGATGCATGCTCAAAGAAATCTTGGAGTCTCGCTTTATAACTATTTTGAAGATGGGGATCCGGAGCAGAAAATTCTTTTTTATAATGCTCAATCCATGAAGAAAGTGGTATAAGAGACGGGGTTTGACTTGGCGCTTCTTTCACAAGACTAGACCACAGCTTATTAGGCCGCGACCGAACTTCTTCCGAACAAGACGAAATAATCGAATTCCGATGCAAAGAGAGCTGCTTTGCAAACTGACGTTTCGTATAGATGTACAGTTTTCTCAGCCACCCATCCCGCGGCTTATCTGCTTCAATCCAGACCGAGAGCCAAAATTTAGCAGAAAAGCAAGCATTGCGCAAGTTACTATTAGTTGACCAACCGGGCTCTTCGGTTCCAGATTTTACTCGCCTAATGGGTACCACCGATTTTTCTGCAAGGGATAGGGCATGAGTAAGTTCACTACAATATAGATTCAGCCGAATTCGAGAATCCCGCATATTCTGTTTTGAACTCCGCATTAATAAATCAAACGGTACGCGAATTTTCGCCAGAATATCATTACACGCATTCTGGAAGAGATCAGATGACGCCCTATCCCAATCACTAATATAAAACACAGATCGCTTTTTAGCAAACGGGATAAAAGAAGGACCGACATCATCAAACCGAGCACTAAAAAACAGAGGAAAATGATCTGACGTAAAACTAGAATCACTAACACCAACTTCCACAATAGTTACAGATCGCGTGTGACAAACATGGTCTAAATTAGATGTGCTACCCGAATTATGGACGTAAGTAAAACTCTTATTCTTCGGCGCAACCAAGTAATCATCATCAAACAGACCGAAGATAATACTTGGACGAACAGAATCACCAGAAGAATTAAGTGAGTCAGTTAGGTCACAATTGAAGTCACCAGTCACGATGCAGCATAAGCCCTGCTCTTTTATTTTTCCCAAGCACTTAGATAAACGAGCGACACTAATGGCAAAAAGTCTCTCAGAACGGTCATCGCGATAGTTCGTGGGTAAGTATACATTCAGCACAACCACATTCTGGATTCTAACCGCTAAAAAGTCACTTGCTGAATCAAAGACAGAAGAAGTAAAACATGACTTCACGTAAGTCGCTAGACCACCACAAGGCCGGCCATGAGACTGAGAGCGGCGCGCAGCAACCGAGAACACTTTGTGATTAGTTGATAGTTCCAAAAGGCTCAGGCTCAAAGTGTTTGCAAAATGTTCTTGAATACACACTATGTTACACTTCGATAAAAAGTCCTTCAAAAACACAGACCGACTTAACAGATTTCCATTTATATTCCACGAGGCAATCGCATAAGAGGCTAAGGGTCCTCGATTCATTTCTTCGCTGGGGTAGGTCTATTTGAAGGGCACCGAACACTGTAACATGTATGACCTCTTTTTTTGCATGTGATACAGAACATATCGTTGTTGCACTTATTGTCCTTACTAGATACGTGGTCAGTGCCACCACAGCGGCCACAGATGGGAGATGCGGCGCAATCTGCCGCCACATGACCGAGTCCATGACAGGAGTAGCAACGTTTCGGTAGGAAATTAAATTCCTCGGCAGGCAGCTTCTCGTAGCCAACGCGGACGGAGTCCGCGAGAAAACGGTCTAGATTCTTTCTGGATTCAAAGTACACCTTGAATACTTTCGAATGTTCGTATTTTCCTATTTCCACTGCTTTTACGGCATTTGGGACAATAGTTTCGACATCCGTGTGGGACATACTATTTGGGACTCGTTTTAGAACTCCGATGAACAAGCGCTCCTTCAGTGACGCTGTAACCGTGGGTGTCCTAGACCTCATATTTTCCATAATCTTCTCTGCAGTCGCCCTCGACTTGACGTAGAGCTTCCAGTCCTGTTTAGTCTTGCGAAGTTCGCTAATGTCGTCAGAATTTGGACATAAACTATCCACGAAACCCTTACGAGCAATTGGGTTGTCTAGAGTCTCTGGTAGGTCTTTCAGTACAACGGCATAGGATGGCTTAGTACTGACATGAGCTTGACCATTATTGATAGAGACACTGTTGATAGAAACTTCAGTAGTTGCAGACATACTCGGAACAGCGTAGCTTGGGGCTGAGACGAAGTTCCGGAACTCTAGGCACAAGTCATTTACTTTGCGCGAAAGAGTCGCTGTAACTTCGCCAGGAATAGAGGGTACTTCATCCGGCTCATATATGACGAACTTCGGTAGCTGGACATTATTCTTATCACAGTAATCCCACACTTTCAGAATGTCCGCAAACGTATCCGCTTTCTTCTGCCTATCCGTTTGGCGGGTAGACATCTGTCCCTCGGACCAAATAAACTTCTTTGCTTCATTAATTTTCTCTTCAGGAAAAAATCCGCAACCAGTTTGGATAATGTCAGCAGACGTATTTCCAGTACTCCTTGCCCCTACAGCAAAATTTAAAACCACATTCAGGACTAGTCGATCGGGCGGCATCTTCGTACGAAATGAAATACAGCTCGGCAACGAAGGAACCTAGGAACAAGGGAAGTGTAAGGACCCCCTCAACTGTTCCCCGCAATTTACGGGTAACTTAATACCGGAGGGTACAATACGTCACTTGCGGGAGGTTCCTTCCCCTCTTCTGCTAGTTCCCAGTACGCTTCTTACCAATGAGAAATCAAAAATGGCACAATATAAAATTGAAACTGTAGATGGCGTGCCAATCTACCCGAGAAACAAGATGGCGCTGGTGAGAATACCCAGTGAAGAGGGCTTATTCTATCAATTGGAGAAGGTCATACAAATACTAATTGACAAAAAAACTAAATTTAGAGTGTAAACAACAACAAGAAAAGACCTCAAAATAATTCAGAAACTTTTTCCAAGTTACCAGCCAAGATGCAAACTCAGACACAACAGCCTTGAATATACTATAGATGGCACTATATATATATATCTGAGAAAGAGGAACTCTTGTCATAGTTAGTGACAGATGCAGGCTGACAGAGACGAGAGTATGTAGTATGTTTTAGATTTTTAACCGTATTTATGAGTTCATTAGCATGGATTAAAAAGAGTATCAGCTCTATCACAGATCCTTGCGGAACACCAAGCTCTATTTCAGACAGGTTAGAAAAGAGCGGATCAACCGAGATGATCTTGCCCAGATAAATATGATAGAAACCCAAAATAAGTATTCCCTCGTATGCCAATATGGGATTTTTTCCAAAGAAGACGTGACCATTAGTAAGGCTGTTCCTTGCATTTGTTTTGCTATTACGTCATAAACAAGGCTGGAGTGGATATCAAGGAATATGTCAAAGGAACAATCATATTTTTGAACATTTATCCATCCCGGCTCATCAGTGGATGTCTAGGTTTTATAGGCCTTAACTTGTATGGCTAAATTCTTCTCAGTAGCTTAGCCACACTAAACGTCTACAGGGTCAGCTTAGGAGTATTAGTACCCTAGGTAACAGTATTGCTATTCCATCTCTTCCTGAAATAAATTGGCTTCTAAACTACAGGGTATTTAATATATGCCAAAAAAGTCAGTTATATATTGAATCTTCTATTTAGTGTCAGATAATCAAAATAGCTTAATAAATATTAACACTTTCCAACTTTAAGAATAACAAACAGTTCAGTATTTTTGGTTTTCTTGCTCACCATTTGGCAAGCTTTATTTTTGGTAAATAAGCCATTTGGCAAATGGCTTGCCAAACCATATTTTGTGCCAGCTATTGTTCAGTGGATACAACGTTAATCCAGACAATGTGTCTTGGGTCACAGATGACTTGATGATAGATGACCAAAGTTTTTATAATTGCAGTTTGAGAAGCTTGTTTCCTGATACTAAAGATAATGTTTGCATCAGGAGAATCGGCAAAGCAATATACAGATTAAAGTTAATTTTTGTGCAAGTTGGATTCTAAAATAAAATCAATGGATTTCCTTGGGTTTGATTGCTAGTGTCTTGTCTGAAAATAGTTTGAAGCTCTCCACGCAATTCCATTGCATCAATATCCTTTCACTGATTAGGTCAATGCTTTTTCCAGGTTACACAGCATAGGACAAGTATGTGTATTTCGTCCCATTTATAAAGTTTTCCTACGTGGCCTCTTCATATATAGCAATCTTGTGCAACGGCCCGAGTTTTGCTTTAAGTATTGAAGCGCATCAAACCGCTTCTTAACTCAGTTGATGGCAGTTTCGGAAATTTCAAGATAAAATCTGATCCTGAGTTTCTGTTTTGAATCATATATTGAAATAACTTTATCACCAAAGGAATAAAAAATCTTATTTTTCTTCAAATGTTTTACTATAGAACCTAGTTCAAATGTCGGAACGTTGAAATCTCCACCATAGACCTTTGTTTGAAGTAGCTTGCTGGTCAAGCCAACTTCGTATAAAACAATGTATAGGTATTTTGAAAGATTACACTGCCTTTCCATGTCAATAAATAAAAGACACAATAGAAGCTACTTACTCAAATTGTCAAATTCGTTTAAAAAGTGCTTTAGCTTTTGCAAAATTGTAAAAATTTTCAGCTAGCTCACTTTTCTTTTTGATGAAAAAAAAATAGCCTACAGAACACATGTCTAATCAATATTTGAAGAATTTATGAAGAATTTTTATGTTTGAAGAATTTATTTGTCATCTGTATTTACTGTGCACACCTTAAGTTATTTACTGAATAAAACAAGGCGGCCTACAATAAATATCGTTTTGAAGACACTTAATGTAAAGCATTGATAAATCTATTGCTAAGAAAGGTGAAGAAATGCAATGCGCTTATATTCAACCATCAAATAATTAAACATTTTTCATTTAAAGATTTTGAATGTTGCAGTCAGTCTTTATAATCTTTTATCTGTTGTTTAAATTTATGAATTGATTTTGTGCTTATGTCTTAGAGTGTATTAGGACCCGTGCCCCAGCCATTTAAACATTTGCCTCTCAATTACTTAGACTATCTGTTTTGGCTTTTTCCTGTTTACAATTTCTCTGTTACAATTTCTGTAATTGGAGTGTTTTGAAATTATTTTCATAAATGAAAAAAAAACGAGGAAGCCGTAGGCTTGTCTTGACACGTCTTTTCTTGAAACAGATTACCATTCTAAAACCATGGATGCTCAAGTTCCACACTGCTTCAAGGACAAAGTTTGACATGCTCCTACGTTTTCAAGCGTTCTCTAAGGTAATACCTTTGAAATATAACTCTTCACATGCTTCTATGACTACGTCCACAGACAAGAGGTATGTAATATATATGATAATACTTGAGAGTACACTTGGTATCAAGGCTATCATCATTATGATTATCATTATCTTGGCTATCAAGATAATACTTGATAATACAAGAGAGGAAGTTAATGATAATACTTCTTGTCTGTGACTACGTCACACAGTAACGCATAAACTTTAAATCAATTTAACGTGTTTGAATCTTTGAAAAAATTAGTTGTTATTGGAAACTTTTGAAATGGAATCGAAAGTCTTAAATGGTATTTTACGATTATATTTTTGGATTGATTAGAAATTTTGGTAAATATTTACCAAATCATATTATTGAATAACAGCTAAAGTGAATATACCATTTGATGCCTTTTTTATGCTGATTACAAATATAGGCTAGGCTAATAATCATTTCTATCGGAAATGAATTTTAGCCCCCCCCCTATATGTGCCAATTCAGGGTATATATTTCTACATTACGGGGGGGGGGGTAAATATATACCAAATCATATTATTGAGTTAGCCTATGAATAAAGTGAATATACCATTTGATGCCTTTTTTATGCTGATTACAAATATAATAATCATTTCTATCGGAAATTAATTTCAGCCCCACCCCCTATATATACCTAACCTAATTTAACCTATCCTAACCCTGAATTTGCATATATAGGGGGGGGGGGCTGAAATTCATTTCCAATAGAAATGATTATTATATTTGTGATCAGCATAAAAAAAGGCATCGAGTGGTATATTCACTTTATGCATAAGTCAATAATATGATTTGGTAGATATTTACCAGGGGGGGGGGGGCAAATTTTATTTCTGATGTAAATGGCAGGTAAGTTTAAACTTTACCCCCATGCCCCCTAATGTAGAAATATATACCCTGAATTATTGGAAGGACCTGTTTCACATCAGCCTGGTTTAAAATTTCAGGTAAATTTATATCCTCTATTTGTTTACTTCTAAAATTTATAGATAAATATAATCTCTTCTCCTTGTTAAGAGTCTTATCAGACTTTTTTTCCTTTGAAATACATTTAGTTCTAGCTAAAAATAAATACTGTATCATAAATTAGTTTAATTTTTGAATTACATGGTGTTCTATTATTTATATTCCAAAATAATTTTGTTAAATTATTTATTGATAATTTATTTAAGCATTTTATTATACTAGCCATACCATTAGACTCAAATAGCTGGCTCAACTCCCTCAAATAAATATCTAATCTATATTCTTTTTCCTATTATTTTTCTTCTGCCCTCTTGATCAATTTTTATGTTTAACGGGATGATTAAAAGAAGGATGGTCCATTAAACCATTAATACAATTAACAACAACATTAGACATGTCTCCATATATAGCCACTCAATCATTCAACCCAAAAGGATAAGCAGTACTGAGGGTATGGATCCAATAATCTTCACGTTTACGCAATTTTATATTTTCTCTTCTTTAGTTAAATTATTTAAATCCAGATTTTCTAAAATCATAATAGTTAAATTAGTTAAAGAGCAGGTACCATTATTACAGTGTTGTACCAGATAGCTATTAGTTTTTTTCCCGTAAATTGTGCTTTTGTGTCCCGAAAATCTATCATACATATTATTAATACTTTCCCTCGCATATTGTAAGCTACATATTCTACATTCTAACAGAAAAATGATATTAGTTGTTTTAAAATTTACCATACTGAAAAATAAACATTGAACCTTTTTATTATATAAAGTGCTTTGTACAATAGCCCTAGGGGTGAAATAATCTCGGCAAAGAAAACAATGACTGATACACCTACTAATATCTGGTAGACCACTTTGAATCTTACTATTATTCAAATTTATCATTAAAAAACAAGGTAAACAACCATAATGACATACCAAACATAATCCAAATCATATCCAAAAATCAAGCCCATTTCCATTAACCATAAGACAAAAACAACAACCCAAAACAAAAATAAAATGACCTCCCCAAATAATTATCTGTCTCAGGTTAAAACCTGGATCAGGGTTAAGGTCTGTCGGGAAAAATTTAAAAATTCCTCCACCAGCACTAGATCCCACCTGAAATCATATAATATTACAGGTAATTATTTGGCTAAGACACAAAGAAGTTATCAACAGTAGTTAAGTTATTGAAAAGTGGCTAAAAAGATATCACTAGTTTATAAATAAGTTGTTCAAGAGTAATATATTCCAAAAATACTTATTTATAACAATTCAAAC
The DNA here is from genome assembly GCF_049724085.1 of Artemia sp. Qi Xiang Cuo. NCBI lineage: Eukaryota > Metazoa > Arthropoda > Branchiopoda > Anostraca > Artemiidae > Artemia > Artemia sp. Qi Xiang Cuo. Next base: position 11,276,332 of record NC_142809.1, read on the forward strand.
ATCATTTATCAGGCAACTCAAGTATAAACCGTTTTTCCTACTGTTTCAAGTTTTCAAATGCCATTGACAAAAATAGCACTGAATTTTGCAATTCAAAACTTTGCTGTTGACAATCCATGGTGTGTCCTAATTCAGGATATATATTTGCACATTAGGTAGGTAAGGGGGGGGGGTAAGTTCATGGTAGCTTTGCAATAGCGAATATAATTTAGCTAGGATAAAAGTGAAAACATCATTTGATGCTTTTTTTATGCTCTTTGATTATTCATATAAAATACCTTCTGGGTTTATTTAAGGGCTAAATATACAATTAGCCCCAGAAGCAATTTGATCTTTCACAATTAAGTTGAATAAAAATTCAAAACAATTTTGCCATTTTTCTATCAAGCATGTTTCTTCTCTCAGCTTTGATATTTTTTTTTACATATAGGTGAAGCAGCAGCTTTTAAGCAGCCTAACAGAATAAGAAGAAAATATGGTGGATTTGTTTTGATTTTTTTTTTATTCAACTTAATCTTGACAAATCAATTTGTAAAACATACGACTTTTAAAAAATGTATTTTTAATAAAATGGTAAGGTTGAAACAAATGTTATCACTCTTTCTATATCCCAAATAATATAGAATGATGTTATTATTTTCAAGGGTCCTAAAAGGGCTTAAAATTGAATTTGCAAGAAAAACCCATGATTATAATCAGAAAGAGTATACAAAATGGCATCTAGTGGTATGTGATCTGTATTATGAACTGCAAAATGTTTACCATTTGGACAAGCTGATAGTTAGGACTAGACTAGTTTGGGTATGATTTGAGACAAGCTTATTTTTGCTATCTTGTGAAGTGGTTAGGTTAGGAAAATAAAACTTGAATCCAGTAATGAATCCAGGGCCAAAAAAGTGCTCCAGGAAGCAAGGCCATTCCCAAGATTTTTGTTTTAGAGTGGGTTTTACTCAAAGATATTTTTTTTTGGGTGGGGGGGGAGGTGGGGGTTACACAAAAAACGCATACCAAATTTGTTTATATCCATTTTTGTTTCGTTTTTACCAGTCAGAAAAATATTTCAGAGGGGGGGGGTCAAACTCTAGTTTGGATTGGTCTAGTCTAGTCTGGATTTTCCCCAAAAGACACTCCCCATCCAGACACCACCTGCCACATGCTGTTTCTGAACCCATTCCTATCTTTTCCCCTATCTGGTGCTTGACCTCTGGGTATTGAAAAACCTTTGTACCCTTCATTATGGATAAAATAAACTGCTAGTTTTCCTTTTTTTTTTCATTGGTACTGGTGATACCCAACTTTTTGTTTGTTTGATTTTTTTTTGTTTCCTCCCCCCTTTTATATATTATCTTTTAAACCTTTTTGACGTTAATTTATTTCACTCTTTTTTAGTCTTTACTTTTTCCAGTTTCTAACATTTTGCCACTTAATTTTTTTTTGTCAACTAACAAATGGTTTTGCCATTTGGATATTATTGGTTTTGGCATTGCTTTGCCAGTTTTTTTAGTTTTTGTGCTTTTTTATTATTTTCCGTTTTTTGGTTTAATGACTCCAAAATGCTAATTTGGTCCTTTGGGGCTTGTGGTAGACGTTTTTGAAATAAATATCTTATCTTATCAATCATATTTTCACATTTCTTCCATATTTATCTATTCTTTCTGAGTTGTATATAGCCTAGGGTACATGCGACCCATTAAGGGGGAAAGGGCAGCGAAATTACCAAAGTAGTAATCAGTATAAATAGAAAATGTTTAATAGAGGTATATAATGATGCTACTATTTTCTATTATAGTGGTTCCACCACTATATATATATATATTTATATATATATATATATATATATATATATATATATATATATATATATATATATATATATATATATATATATATATATATATATATATATATATATATATATATATATATATATTGAAGCAGTGCTGACTAGGGAATCATGTGGTGCTACTCATTTGTTAGCATAGTGCTTAGTTTAAAAGAGGTTATGTGCAAGGGTATTATTGTAATTATTACCAAGGCTTTGTTTAAAAATAAAAAATTATGGCTTTGCACATATACTTTGCACATATACCCCTTGCACATAACCTCTTTTGAACTAAGCACTATGCTCATATATATATATATATATATATATATATATATATATATATATATATATATATATATATATATATATATATATATATATATATATATATATATATATATATATATATATATATATATATATATATATATATATATATATATATATGTATATGTATATATACAAACTAAAATAATTTCATTTTGTTTATGGCTCTTAATTTTTTCCAATGCAATACCTAATGACAAACGAAACTCAGAGAAGAGAGAAAATAACAAAATGAAAAATAAAATCAAAAAGGGTGAAAAAACGAGGATTTTGTCAGCCAGCGAACCATGAAAATGACAAAATATAAGCAAATATTTCGACAAGGACCTCCGCCAAGTCGTCCTCAGTGCCAAACAAAAATAAAAAGAGAAAAAAAAAACAAAACGAGAATCTAACCTTTTGAAGTTTCCTATACAGAGACAAGATAGACACTGAATAAAAAACCATGCAGGAATCCATGAAAACGAAATTTACCAAGACTATTGTGCAAGGATCTTTCGTCTTGCATTAATTTTGGATTGTCTACAATTTATTTTTTCATGAGATATTCAAATAGGTTATTTTAAGTTTTTTCGGGTGAAAATATTGATTGAGTACTTCAAGATTAAACTGTAGTAAATTGGGCTCAATGAAATCTCTCCAGTAGGCTATCTCTATTTATTTCTAAATTTTGTTTCATATATTTTTTTATCTCAATTAAATCCTTAAAAGTTTGTGGTACTCCATTAACAGTTGATATTAAAGTAGACTCGTCAAACAGAACTAGATGTGTCGGGTTTACAAAAATATTCTAAGCCAATGCAGAATCAAAGTTATCATTGTTATTTTTTAATCTCAGGGACTTATCTATTGAAATTTTGTGCTCATGCACACGTTCACCTAGTTGTTGATGGGTTCTACCAATGTAAAATTTTCCACAAGAACACGGGATTCTGTAGACACCACTACCCAGTACAGGGTCTGTTTTATCCTTTCCTGAGTTAAAAAATGTTCAACCTTTTGTTCGGTTCTGAAAGAAACAGAGAGATTATGTTTATTTAAAATTTTTCTAAGTTTATCGCCAAGTTTCGGGATTTATGGTAAAACGATGAAAGTTTTTTTCTCAATTGCCGGTGTAACTGAATACCTAATGCAATTCTTCTTGACCACCCAGGATCCCACGACTCCTCCTCAATAAATTTTGGAGAGCAAATAGTAAAAATGAGGTCAGTTAAAGATATGGTCATATCATTAAAGATACATTTTAAATATTTTCAATTTTATAACTTTAATAAATCAAAAATTATTAAGACTTGAAATAAATAAATATCA